>NW_025317482.1:0-25000 GCF_018873765.1 Telopea speciosissima
GTACTTTATGGGCTTTGGAGTGTCTAAAAAGTGTCCTTATCTCTTATTAGATGTGTGGAAACGATGGTGAGGTCGTGACCTTCGAATCGATACCTATTTCGACATATGTTCATTTTCGATTTAAACCAGACTAGGTGGGTCGTTTGGGGATATTTGGAGGCATTTCTATACTTTTTTGGATTTGGTATTTTCTAATTAGTTTCCTTATCTGTTATTAGACGTGTGGATGCGATGTTGAGGATCGTGACATTCGAAACGATACCAATTTTGACATATGTTCATTTTCGGTTTAAACCAGACCGGGTGGGTCATTTGGGATTATTTGGGGGCATTTTCGTACTTATTTGTGTTTGGTATTTTTAAAAAAGTGTCCTTATCTCTTATTAGACCTGTGGATGTGATGTTGAGGGTCATGACCTTCGAATGGATACCTATTTTGACAAATGCTCCATATCGGTTTAAACCATACCGAGTGGGTTGTTTTGGGATATATGGGGGCATTTCTCTACTTTTTTGGGCCTGAGTTTTCCAAAAAAGTGTCCTTATCACTTATTAGACGTGTGGATACGATATTGAGGGTCGTGAGCTTCGAATCGATGCCTATTTCGACATATGTTCATTTTCGGTTTAAACCAGACGTGTCAATATCTTTTATTGGACGTGTGGATCCGATGTTGAGGGTCGTGACCTTTGAATCGATATGTATTTCTACATATGTTTATTTAGGGTCCAAACCAGACTGGGTGGGTCATTTGGAGTTATTTTGGGGCATTTCTGTACTTTTTTGGGTTTGGGAGTTTTTAAAAAGTGTCCTTATCTTTTGTTAGATGTTGAGGGTTGTGACCTGTGAATCGATACCTAATTCGATATATGTTCAATTTCAGTTTAAACCAAACCAGGTAGGTCATTTGGGGTTATTTAAGGGCATTTTTATACTTTTATAAGTTTGGGATTTTCTAAAAAATGTCCTTATCTCTTATTAGATGAGTGGATGCGATGTTGAGGGTCGTGACCTACGAATCGGTACCTATTTTGACATATGGTAATTTTTGGTTTAAACCGAACCGGGTGAGTCATTTGGGGTTATTGGGGGCATTTCTGTACTTCTTTGGGTTTGGTATTTTCTAAAATGTGTTCTTATCTCTTATTAGACGTGTGGATGCGATGTTGAGTATCGTGACCTTCGAATCGATACCTAGTTTGGCATATGTTCATTTTCGGTTTAAACCAGACCGGGTGGGTCGTTTGGGGTTATCTGACGGCATTTCTGTACTTTTTTCGGCTTGAGAATTTCTAAAAAGTGTCGTTATCTCTTATTAGATGTGTGGATGCAATGTTAAGGGTCGTGACCTTCGAATAGATACCTATTTCGACGTATGTTCCATTTCGGTTTAAACCAGACCGGGTGGGTTGTTTGGGGATTTTTGGAGGCATTTCTGTACTTTGTTGGACTTAGGATTTTCGAAAAAGTGTCCTTACCTCTAATTAGACATGTGGATGCGATGTTGAGGGTCGTGACCTTCGAATCGATACCTATTCCGGCATATGTTCATTTTTGGATTAAACGAGATCGGGTGGGTCATTTTGGGTTATTTGGGGCATTTTTGTACTTTTTTGGGCTAAGGATTTTCTAAAAAGTGTCCTTTTCTCTTATTAGGCGTGTGGATACGAGGTTGAGGGTCGTGACCTTCGAATCGATACCTATTTCGATATATGTTCATTTTTCGGTTTAAACCAGACTGGGTGGGTCATTTGGGGTTATTTGGCGGCATTTCTATACTTTTTTGGGTTTGGTATTTTCTAATAAGTTTCCTTATCTTTTATTAGACGTGTGCATGCGATATTGAGGATCGTGACCTTCGAATCGATACCAATTTTGACATATGTTCATTTTCGGTTTAACCGGATCGGGTGAGTCGTTTAGGGTTATTTGGCGGCATTTCTGTACGTTTTTGGGTTTTAGGATTTTCTAAAAAGTGTCCTTATCTCTTATTAGACATGTGGATGCGATGTTGGGGATCGTGACCCTGGAATCGATATCTATTTTGGCATATGTTCATTTTCAATTTAAACGAGACCGGGTGGGTCATTTTGGGTTATTTGGGGGCATTTCTGAACTTTTTAAGGTTAGGGATTTTTAAAATGTGTCCTTATCTCTTATTAGACGTGTGGATGCGATGTTGAGGGTCATGACCTTCTAATCGATACCTGTTTTGACATATGTTAATTTTTAGTTTAAACCAGACCGGGTGGGTCATTTGTGGTTATTTGGGGGCATTTCTGTACTTTTTTGGGTATGGGATTTTTAAAAAGTGTCCTTATCTCTTATTACATGTGTGGATGCCCTATTGAGGGTCGTGATCTTCCAATCGATAACTATTTTGACATATGTTCATTTTTTGTTTGAACCAGACCGAGTGGGTCGTTTGGGCTTATTTGGGGGCATTTCTGTACTATTTTGGGTTTGCAATTTTTTGAAAAGTGTCTTTTTCTCTTATCAGAAGTGTGGATGCGATGTTGAGGGTCATGACCTTCTAATCGATACCTGTTTTGACATATGTTCATTTTCGATTTAAACCAGACCGGGTGGGTCGTTTGTGGTTATTTGGGGGCATTTCTGTACTTTTTTGGGTATGGGATTCTCTAAAAAGTGTCCTTATCTCTTATTACATGTGTGGATGCACTATTGAGGGTCGTGATCTTCGAATCGATAACTATTTTGACATATGTTCATTTTTTGTTTAAACCTGACCAGGTGGGTCGATTGGGGTTATTTGGGGGCATTTCTGTACTTTTTTGGGTTTGGGATTTTCTGAAAAGTGTATTTATCTCTTAGTAGACGTGTGGATACGATCTTGAGGGTCGTGACCTTTGAATCGTTACCTATTTCGACATATGTTCATTTTCGATTTAAACCAGACCGGTTGGATCATTTGGGTTTATTTGGGGCCATTTCTATACTTTTTTGGTTTTGAGATTTTCTAAAAATTGTCCATAGCTCTTATTAGATAGATGGATGCGATGTTGAGGGTCGTGACTTTCAAATCGATACGTATTTTGACATATGTTCATTTTCAGTCCGAACCAGACCGAGTGTGTCGTTTGGGCTTATTGGGGGCATTTCATTACTATTTTGGGTTTGGGATTTTCTAAAAAGTGTCTTTATCTCTTATTAGACGTGTGGATGCGATGTTTAGGGTCGTGTCCTTCGAATCGATACCTATTTCGACACATATTCATTATCGGTTTAAACAAGACCGGGTGGGTCATATAGGGTTATTTGGGGGCATTTTTGAACTTTTTTGGGTTTGGGATTTTCTAAAAAGTGTCTTTATCTCTTATTAGACGTGTGGATGCGATGTTGAGGATCGTGACCATCGAATCGATACCTATTTTGGTTTATGTTAATTTTCAGTTTAAATCAGTTCGGGTGTGTTGTTTGGGGTTATTTGGGGGCATTTCTGTACTTTTTTGGGTTTGGGATATTCTAAAAAATGTCTTTATCTCTTATTAGATGTGTGGATGCTTTGTTGAGGGTCATGACCTTCGAATTGATACGTATTTTGACATATGTTCATTTTTTGTTTGAACCAGACCGAGTGGGTCATTTGGGCTTATTTGGGGGCATTTCTGTACTCTTTTGGGTTTGGGATTTTTTGAAAAGTTTATTTATCTCTTATCAGACGTGTGGATGCGATGTTGAGGGTCCTGGCTTTCGAAGCGATACTTATTTCGACATATGTTTTTTATCGGTTTAAATCAAACCGGGTGGGTCGTTTGGGGTTATTTGGGGGCATTTCTGTACTTTTTTAGGTTAGGGATTTTCTAAAAAGTGTCCTTATCTCTTATTAGACGTGTGGATGTGATGTTAAGGGTCATGACCTTCTAATCGATATCTGTTTCGACATATTTTCATTTTTGGTTTAAACCAGACCGGGTGGGTCGTTTGTGGTTATTTGGGGGCATTTCTGTACTTTTTTGGGTATGGGATTCTCTTAAAAGTGTCCTTTTCTCTTATTACATGTGTGGATACGATGTTGAGGGTCGTGATCTTCGAATCGATACCCATTTCGACATATGTTCATTTTCGGTTTGAACCAGACCGGGTGGGTCATTTGGGGTTGGTTGGGGGCATTTCTGTACTTTTTTGTATTTGGGATTTTTTGAAAAGTGTCGTTATATCTTATTACACGTGGGGATGCGATGTTGAGGATCGTTACCTTTGAATCGATACGTATATCAGCATATGTTCATTTTCGGTCTGAACCAGATCGAGTGGGTCGTTTGGGCTTATTTGGGGGCATTTCTGTACTATTTTGGGTTTGGGATTTTTTGAAAAGTGTCTTTATCTCTTATCAGAAGTGTGAATGCGATGTTGAGGGTCCTGACCTTCGAATCGATACTTATTTCGGCATATGTTTTTTATCGGTTTAAACAAGACCGGGTGGGTCGTTTGGGGTTATTTGGGGGCATTTTTGTACTTTTTAAGGTTAGGGATTTTTTAAAAAGTGTCTTTATCTCTTATTAGATGTGAGGATGCGATGTTGAGGGTCGTGACCTTCGAATCAATACCTATTTTGACACATATTCATTATCGGTTTAAACCAGACCGGGTGGGTCGTATGGGGTTACCTGGGGGGCATTTCTGTACTTTTTTGGGTTTGGGATTTTATAAAAAGTGTCTTTATCTCTTATTAGACGTGTGGATGCGATGTTGAGGATCATGACAGTCAAATCGATACCTATTTCGGCCTATGTTCAGTTTCGATTTAAATCAGACCGGGTGGGTAGTTTTGGGTTTTTTGGGGGCATTTCTGTACTTTTTTGGGTTTGGGATTTTCTAAAAAGTGTCCTTATCTCTAATTAGACGTGTGGATGCAATGTTGACGGTCGTGACCTTCGAATCAATACCTATTTCGCCATATGTTCATTTTCGGTTTGAACCAGACTAGGTGGGTCATTTGGGGTTATGTGGGGGCATTTATGTACTTTTTTGGGTTTGGGATTTTCTAAAAAGTATCCTTATCTCTTATTACATCTGTGGATGTGATGTTGTGGGTTGTGACCTTCGAATCGTTACCTATTTTGACATATGTTCATTTTCGGTTTAAATCAGACCAGGTGGGTCGTTTGGGGTTATTTGGGGGTATTTCTATACTTTTTTGGGTTAGGGAGTTTCTAAAAAGTGTCCTTATCTCTTATTAAACGTGTGGATGCGATGTTGAGGGTCGTGACCTTCTAATTGATACCTATTTCGACATATGTTCATTTTCAGTTTAAATCAGACCCGGTGGGTCGTTTGGGGTTGTTTAGGGGCATTTCTGTACTAGTTTGGGTTTGGGATTTTCTAAAATGTGTCTTTTTCTCTTATTAGACGTGTGGTGCAATGTTGAGGGTCATGACCTTCGAAACGATACCTATTTTGGCATATGTTCATTATCGGTTTAAACAAGATTGAGTGGGTCATTTGGGGCTATTTGGGGCATTTTTGTACTTTTTTGGGTTTGGGATTTTCTAAAAAGTGTCTTTATCTCATAATTTTATTATTATTATTTTTTTATTGTTATCCTTATCTCATATTAGATGTATGGATGCGATGTTGAGGGTCGTGACCTTCTAATCGATACCTATTTCGACATATGTTCATTTTCGATTTAAACCAGGCGGGGTGGGTTGTTTAGGGTTATTTGGTGGCATTTCTGTACTTTTTTGGGTTTGGGAATCCCTAAAAAGTGTCCTTATCTCTTATTACATGTGTGGATGCGATGTTGAGGGTCGTGATCTTCGAATCGATACCTATTTCGACATATGTTCATTTTTGGTTTGAACCTGACCAGGTGGGTCGTTAGGGGTTACTTGGGGGCATTTCTATAATTTTTTGGGGTTGGGATTTTCTGAAAAGTGTATTTATCTCTTATTAGACGTGTAGATACGATCTTGAGGCTCGTGACCTTTGAATCGATACCTATTTTGACGTACGTTCATTTTCGGTTTAAACCAGACCGGGTGGGTCGTTTGGGGTTATTTGGGGCTTTTCTGTACTTTTTTGGGTTAGGGATTTTCTAAAAAGTGTCCTTATCTCTTATTAGACATGTGGATGCGATGTTGAGGGTCATGACATTCAAATCAATAGGTATTACGACATATGTTCATTTTCGGTCTGAACCAGACCGAGTGGGTCGTTTGGGCTTATTTCGGGGAATTTTTGTACTATTTTGGGTTTGGGATTTTCTAAAAAGTGTCTTTATCTCTTATTAGGCGTGTGGATACGATGTTTAGGGTCGTGTCCTTCAAATCGATACCCATTTCGGCACATATTCATTATCGGTTTAAACCAGACCGGGTGGGTTGTATGGGGTTATTTGGCGGCATTTCTGTACTTTTTTGGGTTTGGGATTTTCTAAAAAATTTCTTTATCTCTTATTAGATGTGTGGATACGATGTTGAGGATCGTGACAATCGAATCGATACCTATTTCGGCCTATGTTCATTTTCGGTTTAAATCAGACGGGGTGGGTCGTTTGGGGTTATTTGGGGGCATTTTTGTACTTTTTTGGGTTTGGGATTTTAAAAAATTGTCCTTATCTCTTAATAGACGTGTGGATGTGATGTTGAGGGTCATGACCTTCGAATCGATAAGTATTTCGACATATGTTCATTTTCGGTCTGAACCAGACCGAGTGGGTCGTTTGGGCTTATTTGGGGGCATTCCTGTACTATTTTGGGTTTGGGATTTTCTAAAAAGTGTCTTCATCTCTTATTAGACGTGTGGATGCAATGTTGAGGGTTATGACCTTCGAATCGATACCTATTTCGACACATATTCATTATCAGTTTAAACCAGACTGGGTGGGTCGTATGGGGTTATTTTGGGGCATTTCTGTACTTTTTTGGGTTTGGGACTTTCTAAAAAGTGTCCTTATCTCTAATTATACCTGTGGATGCGATGTCTAGGGTCATGACCTTCGAATCGATACCTATTTCAACATATGTTCATTTTCTGTTTAAACTAGACCGGGTGGGTCGTTTGGGGTTATTTGGGGGCATTTCTGTACTTTTTTG
Source organism: Telopea speciosissima (assembly GCF_018873765.1). NCBI lineage: Eukaryota > Viridiplantae > Streptophyta > Magnoliopsida > Proteales > Proteaceae > Telopea > Telopea speciosissima. The sequence continues at coordinate 7,063 of NW_025317482.1, forward strand.
GGTATGGGATTCTCTAAAAAGTGTCCTTATCTCTTATTAGACACGTGGATGCGTTGTTGAGGGTCGTGACCTTCGAATCGATACGTATTTCGATATATGTTCATTTTCGGTCCGAACCAGACCGAGTGGGTCGTTAGGGGTTATTTGGGGGCATTTCTATACTTTTTTGGGTTTGGCATTTTCTATAAAAGGTGTCCTTATCTCTTATTTGACGTGTGTATGCGATGTTGAGGGTCGTGACCTTCGAATCGATACGTATTTCGACATATGTTTATTTTCGATCCGAAACAGATCGAGTGGGTCGTTTGGGTTATTAGGGGGCATTTTTGTACTATTTTGGGTTTGGGATTTTCTAAAAAGTGTCGTTATCTCTTATTAGACGTGTGGATGCGATGTTGAGGGTCGTGACCTTCGAATCGATACTTATTTTGATACATATTCTTTATCAGTTTAAACCAGACCGGGTGGGTCGTATGGGTTTATTTGGGGGCATTTTTGTACTTTTTTAGGTTTGGGATTTTCTAAAAAGTGTCTTTCTTTCTTATTAGACATGTGGATGTGATGTTGAGGATCGTGACCGTCGAATCGATTCCTTTTTTTTGATAGGTAATATGTGAGTGTATAGAAGAAAAAAAAAAAGAAAACAAAAGAAGGCAGCCAAAAACCACCCCTTAGACAGGCTTGAGGGAGAGGAAAAGGCCCCACACCCCTCGAGGACATACCCCTCAGAAATTCAAGAAAGCGACAAAGCCCACCCCAATCAAGGAGGCCTAAAGTAGGTCTTCCTATCAGTATCATCATGAATCAGCCTCATTAGATCTTCAAGAAAGTCCGGGGGATAAACAATAGTTTCCCCATCCCCACTGTCGATGGAAGCAACAAAATCTGCTGGCTGGTTCTGTTCCCTCCAAACATGTCTCACTTCTAGGTGGGTCAGCTGGCTCAGGAGAAAGCAAATCTGACATTTCAAAACATACACGCTCCAAGGGCAACTGATCGCACCAGTAAGGACATCCACCGCCAACTTCGAGTAAGATCTAATCGAAATACTTTGAAAATCCTTCTCCAAGCACAAGGCAACCCTTCTGTGAATAGCTAGTAATTCCATGCCAAGCACTGAAGTCTCCACCCCTTTACCCACATAGGCCAGAATAGGGTCTCCATTGGCATGACGAATAATTCCTCCATAAGCAGCTCTATCCGCACTCAAAGACTCATCACAATGAAGCGCAACCATATGAGTCAAAGGAGTAAACCAAGAACAAGCATTAGGAACCGAAACAGTCCAATTAACTTGAATCCCCCACTTCTCAACCAAGAACTGATTCCTTGGGCTACTGGCAGCCACAATGGGAGGATAGGAACCTTTAGTGACAACATCGAACTTTGTATCTTGGAAAATTCTGTCAAAAGTCCTAGAAGTATTATTGAAAAGACGCTGATTCCTTTCCCACAAAATATGGTAAACTAAAGCACAAAAAGCCAGCTTAGGAATGACATCTAATTTGTCATTGGTGCACACCACAAAGGATAGCCAATTAACCACATCAGTAAGGCCAGAAGGCCCCTTCCCACTAGGATAAAATAAAGAACTAACCCTATTCCAAATAGAATTGGAAAAGGGACAATCAAAGAACAAGTGGGAATGACTCCCCAATCCCCCCCATTAAAGAACACAATTCTGCCCAACCAAGATGTTTCTCTTGCTAAGTTGGTCCTTGGTTGGGAGACCCCCCCCCCCATAAGACACCTCCAAGTAGTACAAGAATGCCTAGGTAGATTGTCACACCCCAAACCACCCCTGGGAGGAATAGGTAGGTGACTTGTATTGCATAACGGCAATTAGCCAAATCCCACGGATCTAGAAGCGGTTCTTACGTTCATGGAAATCACATTCATTCACTTCACCATAGGCAAGATCAGAGTGTTGTAGATAAACTAAAATTACAATTATAAAGTGAAAGCGTAGCAATACGGGAATGAAAATGATATTTACATATATTAAGTGTTTTGAAAACATTCCCACCCAATACAACCCACAACAACAACTACACTGCCAAAACTAAAAGAAAGAAATACATACATATATATACACAGGGTGAGATGACTCAACCCCAAAAAGAAAGAAAAGAACAACTAAGTCAAAAACATGGACGGGGACAACTCCTAACAAAAACAAAAAGGAGTCCCCAAACCAAAATGCATCAAGTGCTCTCTTCAACGGTCTTCATCAAGGACCACTGAGAAAGCACGCATCATCGGCACGACCTCCGTTGGGGTCCACATCAACACCATCATAATAACCAGGGCTCGCCTCCTCGTGATGAGCCTCTATGCCACAGTGGTATCGATCTGCAAAATCATCTAAGAAAAACATATATAACAGAGTGTGAGCCCCACTGAGCTCGTGAGCAAATATATCATCATGCATGCACGTGCAACCACAATTCACATGATCCTACATGATATGCAAGTCCAGATTATTTATTAGCCCCCTAACAATACAACTAGTCAGGTCTGTGCTACTACAATCCCCAATACATGTATCCCTAGTACAGGCTTGGTTACCTCTTTCCGCGATACACCCATTGAGTTGTCGGAGAGAACCAGTCAGCTCCTGCATTCGTTCACCACGGTCAGCCCGACCAGCCCTCTATGATTAACCTCTGGCTTATAGCCCGGCATATAGCTCATAATCACCATTCTGGTGTAAACACATTTCATTTTTTTATTTATAGGTAATATGTGAGTGTATAGAAAAGAAAAAGAAGAAAACACAAAAGAAGGCAGCCTACTTCCACCCCTTAGACAGACCTAAGGGAGAGGAAAAATCCCCACACCCCCCGAGGACAAACCCCTCGGAAATACAAGGAAAGACAAAAACCCAAACCCAATCACGGAGGCCTAGAATAGGTCTTCCTCTGTGTTTACCGAAAATGAACATATGTCAACATAGATAGCGATTCGAAGGTCACGACCCTCAACATCGCATCCACAAGTCTAATAAGAGATAAAGACACTTTTTAGAAAATACAAAACCCAAAAAAGTATAGAAATTCCCCCAAATAACCCCAAACGACCCACCCGGTCTGGTTTAAATTGAAAATGAACATATGTCAAAATAGGTATCGATTTGAAGGTGACGCCCCTCAACATCGCATCCACACGTGTTATAAGAGATAAGAACACTTTTTAGAAAATCCCAAGCCCAAAAAAATACAAGAATGCCCCCAAATAACCCCAAACGACCCACCCAGTCTGGTTTAAACCGAAAATGAACATATGATGAAATAGGTATCGATTCGAAGGTCACGACCACAACATCGCATCCTCACGTCTAATAAGAGATAAGGACACTTTTTAGAGAATCCCGAACCCATAAAAGTACGGAAATGCCCCCAAATAACCCCAAACTAACCACCTGGTCTGGTTTAAACCGAAAATGAACAAATGTTGAAGTAGGTAGTGATTCAAAGGTCACGACCCTCAACATCGCATTCACACATCTAATAAGAGATTATGACACTTTTTAGATAATCCCAAGCCCAAAAAGTACAGAAATGCCCCAAATCACCCCAAACGACCCACCCGGTCTGGTTTAAATCGAAAATGAACATATGCCAAAATAGGCATCGATTCGAAGGTCACGACCCTCAACATCGCATTCACACGTCTAATTAGAGATAAGGACACCTTTTAGAAAATCCCGAACCCAAAAAAGTATAGAAATGCCCCCAAATAACCCCAAACGACCCACTTGGTCTGGTTTAAATAAAAAATGAACATATGTGGAAATAGCTATGGATTCGCAGGTCACAACCCTCAACATCGCATCCACACATCTAATAAGAGATACGGATACTTTTTAGAAAATCCCAAACACAAAAAAGTACAGAAATGCCACCAAATAACTCCCAACGACACAATCAGTCAGGTTCGGACCGAAAATGAACATATGTCAAAATACGTATCGATTCGAAGGTCATGACCCTCAATATCGTCCTCAACATCGCATCCACAAGTCTAATAACAGATAAGGACACTTTTTAGAAGATACCAAATCCAAAAAAGTACAGAAATGCCCCCAAATAACCCCAAACGACCAACCCAATCTGGTTTAAATAAAAAATGAACATATGTAGAAATAGGTATCGATTCGAAGGTCACGACCCTGAACATCGCATCCACACGTCTAATAAGAGACAAGGATACATTTTAGAAAATCCCAAACCCAAAAAAGTACAGAAATGCCCCCAAATAACTCCAAACGACACACCTGGTCAGGTTCGGAAAAAAAATGAAATTATGTCAAAATACGTATCGATTCGAAGGTCACGACCCACAATATCGCATCCACACGTCTAATAAGAGATAATGACACTTTTTAGAAAATACCAAATCCAAAAAAGTATAGAAATGCCCCAAAATAACCCCAAACGACCCACCCAGTCTGATTTAAAATGAAAATGAACATAGGTCAAAATTGGTATCGATTCGAAGGTCACGACCCTCAACATCGCTTCCACACGTCTAATAAGAGATAAGGACACTATTTAGGGAATCCCAAACCCAAAAAAGTACAGCAATGCCCCAAAATAACCCCAAACGACTCACTCGGTCCGGTTTAAACCGAAAACAAACATATGCTGAAATAGGTATTGATTTGAAGGTCACGACCCTCAACATCGTCTCCACACATCTAATAATAGATAAGGACACTTTTTAGAAAATCCGAAACCCAAAAAAGTAAAGAAATCCCCCAAATAACCCCAAACGATCCACCCAGTCCGGCTTAGACCAAAAATGAACATATGCCGAAATAGGTATCGATTCAAAGGTCACGACCCTCAACATCGCATCAACACGTCTAATAAGAGATAAGGACACTTTTTGGAAAATACCAAACCCAAAAAAGTATAAAAATGCCCCCAAATCACTCCAAACGACCCTCAGGTCTAGTTCGGGCCGTAAATGAACAAATGTCAAAATACGTATCGATTCTTAGGTCACGACCCTCAACATAGCATCCACACGTCTAATAAAAGAGATAAGGACACATTTTAGAAAATACCTTACCCAAAAAAGTACAGAAATGCCCCAAAATAACCCCATACGACCCACCCGATCTGGTTAAAACCGAAAATGAACATATACCGAAATAGGTATCGATTCGAAGGTCATGACCCTCAACATCGCATCCACACGTATAATAAGAGATAAGGACACTTTTTAGAAAATCCCAAGCCCAAAAAAGAACAGAAATGCCCCCAAATAACCCCAAATGACCCACTTGGTCTGGTTTAAACCGAAAATGTACATATGTCGTAATAGGTATTGATTCAAAGGTCACGACCCTCAACATCGTATCCACACGTCTAATAAGAGATATAGACACTTTTTAGAAAATCCCAAGCCAAAAAAAGTACAGAAATGCCCCCAAATAACCCTAAACGACCCACCCGGTCTGGTTTAAATCGAAAATATACATGTGTCAAAATATCTTTCGATTCGAAGGTCACGACCGTCAACACCGCATCCACACGTCTAATAAGAGAAAAGAACTCTTTTTAGAAAATCCCAAACCCAAAAAAAGTATAGAAATGGCCCCAAATAACCCCAAATGACCCACCTGGTCTGGTTTAAACCGAAAATGAACATATGTCGAAATAGGTATCGATTCGAAGGTTAGAACCCACAACATTGCATCCACAGGTCTAATAAGAGATTAAAAACTTTTGAGAAAAAAGCAACCCCAAAAAAAGTACAAAAATGCCCCCAAATAACCCCAAATGACACCCTGTCTAGTTTAAACCGAAAATGAACATATGTCGAAATAGGTATCGATTCGAAGGTCACGACCCTCAACATCGCATCCACATGTCCAATATGAGATAAGGACACTTTTTTGGAAATCCCAAGTGTCACACCCCCATCCCTGAACCACGGGGAATGCAACTAGAGCGTACCAATACGCTCTCTAACCACCAGAATCACTGATGCAGTACCCAAGACTAACTCATTCACAACGACAAATAATAGGTAAAAGGAAAGGATTAATATTAATAACATCAGAGTTAGCAGAAGCTAGGTGATAGCATATAAAATATTGTCTATTCAAATTTACCCCTTCATATCAATGGGTTCTAATCAGGATCTATGTATTATCACTGTATAATAAATACACTTATCAAGAAAGGAATAAAAGAATACACCTTTGAATCAGAAAATAGTTTATCAAAGTGTAACAAAAGATGGCCACCAGCCAAGAATCACTGTTCCCTCGTGGAACACATCTCCCAGTAGTACTCCGGTCCATGATCCTCATACTCCGAAGTCCACCACTCTTCATGACCTTCATCAGGAGTCTTGAACTCCGTGCCGTCATGCTCGAATATACCTGCATCAACTAAAAAATATGTTTCCTCGAGGAGTGAGCTCCTACTGAGCCCAATGAGTGGCTAAGCCACACAAGCATACACAATAATAATAATGAATGGGGTTGACTGCAAACCATACATGATGGACGGATACCAAGGTGTCCCATACCACCAAGGTAGACCGTACATCACATACAATTTACAATCATGCTACATGAATGAATGATGATGTATAGTTTTATTGTTATCCACCTAACACACAACTAAGTCAGGTATAGTACTATAGCAACACCTTAGGTAGCATCCCCGACATCGGTACCATAAACGGATGGTATACCGGCGATGACAAACCCCAGTCGCTACTGAAGCCCGCTGCACCGGTCTCCACCAAGAGATATACGCAAACCCCCGAGTCAAATCCCGTCCTGGCGTTCGCCCAAAATACGGTTGGCGCCCGAACTTCCCGGTGGGTATACCCGAATAACGGTCGGAACCCACGGATTTGACCGACACCTAACCCCTGGCCGGTAAGGGTCATAGTCATCGGGTAAACATTTATCCTAGCCAGCATTCACCTATTGTATGAGTGAGGTACGCATGTGCATAGGCCAGAGGCCGAGTCCATAGATACCGAAATACGGTCGGCCGGCTATCCTCTCGCCCCTCTAGCCCATACGTACGTATACAAGTACGAGATGTGAATACCGAAGGCAGTCGGTCGGTCACCATCCCGTTTCCACCTAATGCAACGGACAACTCTAATGCAATTTCAAGTACGGCAATCTCAAGCCCAGCACCCACCGGCACTTGGATCCCGCTTCCGAAGCCCTAGATCTACATGCTATGAGTGAGCCCATATTATGAAATCCTCAGGTCCAGCACCAACCGGCACCCGAGTCCCATAACTAATACCAACACCATTCGCACCATAGTGCAGTAAAATAAATAATATCGCAAGACAAGAATGTAAAGTCCTATCAACATCTAAACATTTATATCGTCCTATATCTTACTAATAATTATATATTATAGCACACATGCATGAATGACATTCGCAAGACACGACACACAAACATTCCATAAATTAAGACGTTTGCTTAACTCACTCACCTTGATTCTCAGTCAATCGTCAGTACGGAGCTCTTCAAATCGACGTTCGATGCCAAGTACACTGCCCCACGTACTAATACGCCCCGAGCCGGTCGGTCAACCTAAAGAGAGTGTACAACGTGGGGAGAGATTAGTGCCTTAGGGCTAGAAGAGTTGGGCCCCATAAGTTATCAAACAAGGCTAAAATAGGGGACCTGAGCACATACAAGAAGGCTATATCATGTGCCTGTCCATGTGCCTGTCCCTCTCGGACTTTCCCACCGGCAGATCTAGGTTCTCGTGGGACGGCACTTGCATGTGCCTGTCCATGTGCCTGTCCCTCTCGGACCTCCCACCGCGAGATCTTTCTCGGATCGGCACTTGCATGTGCCTGCCCATGTGCCTGTCCCTCTCGGACCTCCCACCGCAGATCTTTCTCGGGACGGCACTTGCATGCTGTCCATGTGCCTGTCCCTCTCGGACTTCCCACCGGCAGATCTAGTTTCTCAGAACGGCACTTGCATGTGCCTGTCCACGTGCGTCTTGCTTGTCATGCCATTCCGAGAATGGTTTTGCAGTCCCAAAGTCTTGGGCTAAAATGGGGTATTCTTAGGGGTTTTTAGGGGTCTCTTTGGCCATGAGAACAACTCCAACCAAGGTGCCATAGCACACACCCAACATGGGTTTGTAAACCCCATGATCGATTATGTTTTTCTCCATTAAAATACATATGGAAAGAAAACTCATGGGTTTGGGTATTGGGGTTTTGAAAGGGGCTTTAATCAATGTTATTTAACAACCCACAAACCACACCTCTATGGTCTTCCATGAGGGTTGGTGAAACCCATAAATGGAGGTGAATCCCCAACTTAGGGTTCATAAATGGAGAAAGGGTGAAAGGGGGTTCAAGGTAGGATTAGGTGTCTTTATAACTAAGCTTCAAAGATTAGCCATTAATGGCCTTTCCATTAGGGTAGATGAAGCACTCATGGCTCATAAGTCTAAACCCTAGGTCTATAAATTAGGAAGTGAGAGAGAGAGAGAGAGAGAGAGAGAATGCTCACCAATGTAGGAGAGTAAGCTTGCGTTCCACCTCTCTTCCTTCTTCTTCTTCTTCTTTCGTTCCTTCTTCCTTCTTCTTCTTCTTCTTTTTCTTCTTCTTCTTTCTTTCCTTCTCTCCTTTCCTCTCCACGATTTAGGTTTTCTATTGTGAGGTGAATAGTGGATTGACCCCTATTTACCTCACTTTAGTCTTAAGTCATGTTTGGTTGTCTTAGGTCTTTAGGTCCATTTTAAGTTATTGGGCCCATTATACTACTAGGCCCATAATATGATTAGAAGGAACATCAGGTCCTAAGCCCATTCTAGTATTTATACTCATGAGTTATTAGGATATTAACTTACTCCCAATCATCTATAAGTGGGAACGGTTACACCGGGCGAGGGCCGGGCGGATCCTCGAAATAAGGAAATGCTAGGAATGCACCCTCGAAGACAAACTTTCCCCTATCTCTGTCGATGTACCAATCCTCGACGACTTCTCTAGAGTCACGGTCAACAATCTTGTGGGATGGCTTGAGTATCATGGTCCATAGTTCACGAGCGTACTCCGCTCCCGGTTCTACATAAAAGGTTCAAACCAGACCGGTGGTCAGACCGAATTTTAAATCGGGTTTTGGGCACGGATTTAACACCAAGCCCATAAAAGAACAGAAATGCCCCCAAATAACCCCAAACGTCCCACCCGGTCTGGTTTAAACCGAAAATGAACTTATGTCGAAATAGGTATTGATTCGTAGGTCAAGACCCTCAACATGGCATCCACACGTCTATTAAAAGATAAGGACATTTTATAGAAAATCCCAAGCCCAAAAAAGTACAGAAATGCCGCCAAATAACCCCAAATGACCCACCCGGTCTTGTTTAAACCGAAAATGAACATATGCCGAAATAGGTATCGACTCGAAGGTAACGACTCTCAACATCGCATCCACATGTCTAGTAAGTGAGAAGGACACTTTTTAGAAAATACCAAACCCAAACAAGCACAAAAATGCCGCCAAATAATTCCTAACGACCCACCCGGTCTGTTAAAACCGATAATGAACATATGTCAAAATAGGTATCGATTCGAAGGTCACGACCCACAACATCGCATCCACACGTCTAATAAAAGATAAAGACACTTTTTAGAGAATCCCAAACCCAAAAAAGTATAGAAATGCCCTCCCCAAATAACCCCAAATGACCCATCCAGTCTGGTTTAAATAAAAAATGAACATATGTCAAAATAGGTATTGATTCGAAGGTCATGACCCTCAACATCACATCCACACGTCTAATAAAAGATAAGGACACTTTTTAGAAAATACCAAACCCAAAAAAGTATAGAAATGCCCCCAAATAACCCCAAACGGCCCACCCGGTTTGGTTTAAACAAAAAATGAACATATGTCAAAATAGGTATCGATGCGAAGGTCACGACCCTCAACATCGCATCCACACGTCTAATAAGAGATAAGGACACTTTTTCGAGAATCCAAAACCCAAAAAAGTACAGAAATCCCCCTTCAAATAACCCCAAACGACCCACTCGGTCTGGTTTAAATCAAAAATGTACAAATGACGAAGTAGGTATCGATTCGAAGGTCACGACCCTCAACATCGCATCCACACGTCTAATAAGAGATAAGGACACATTTTAGAAAATACCTTACCCAAAAAAGTACAGAAATGCCCCAAAATAACCCCATACGACCCACCCAGTCTGGTTAAAACCGAATATGAACATATACCGAAATAGTTATCGATACGAAGGTCACGGCCCTCAACATCGCATCCACACGTTTAATAAGAGATAAGGACACTTTTTAGAAAATCACAAGCCTAAAAAAGAACAGAAATGCCCCCAAATAACCCGAAATGACCCACCTGGTCTGGTTTAAACCAAAAATGTACATATGTAGTAATAGGTATTGATTCAAAGGTCACGACCCTCAACATCGCATCCACACGTCTAATAAGTGATATGGACACTTTTTAGAAAATCCCAAGCCAAATAAAGTACAGAAATGCCCCCAAATAACCCTAAACGACCCACCCGATCTGGTTTAAATCGAACATGTACATATGTTGAAATATCTATCGATTCGAAGGTCACGACTGTCAACATCGCATCCACACGTCTAATATGATAAAAGAACTCTTTTTAGAACATCCCAAACCTAAAAAATTATAGAAATGCCCCCAAATAACCCCAAATGACCCACGTGGTCTAGTTTAAATCGAAAATGAACATATGTTGAAATAGGCATCGATTCGCAGGTCAGAACCCACAACATCGCATCCACAGGTCTAATAAGAGATTTGGAAACTTTTTAGAAAAAAGCAAGCCAAAAAAAGTATAGAAATGCCCCCAAATAACCCCAAACGACACCCGGATTGGTTTAAACCGAAAATGAACATATGTCAAAATAGCTATCGATTTGAAGGTCATGACCCTCAACATCGCATCCACACATCCAATAAGAGATAATGACACTTTTTTGAAAATCCCAAGCCCAAAAAAGAACAGAAATGCCCCCAAATAACCCCAAACGACCTACCCGGTCTGGTTTAAACTGAAAATGAACTTATGTCAAAATAGGTATTGATTCGAAGGTCACGACCCTCAACATAGCATCCACATGTCTAATAAAAGATAAGGACATTTTACAGAAAATCCCAAGCCCAAAAAAGTGCAGAAATGACGCCAAATAAACCCAAACGACGCACCCGGTCTTGTTTGAACAAAAAATGAACATATGCAAAAATAGGTATCGACTCGAAGGTAACGACTCTCAACATCGCATCTACATGTCTAATAAGTGAGAAGATCACTTTTTAGAAAATACCAAACCCAAACAAGTACAGAAATGCCGCTAAATAATTCCAAATGACCCACTCGGTCTGGTAAAAACCGAAAATGAACATATGTCGAAATAGGTATTGATTCGAAGGTCACGACCCTGAACATCGCGTCCACATGTCTAATAAGAGATAAGAACACTTTTTAGAGAATCCCAAACCCAAAAATGTATAGAAATGCCCCCAAATAGTCCCAAACGACCCACCAGTCTGGTTTAAATCGAAAATGAATATATGTCGAAATAGGTATCGATTCGAAGGTCATGACCCCCAACATCACATCCACACATCAAATAAGAGATAAGGACACTTTTTAGAAAATCCCAAGCCCATAAAAGTACAGAAATGCCCCAAAATAAACCCAAACGACCCACCCGATCTGGTTTAAACCGAAAATGAACATATCCCGAAATAGGTCACAACCCTTAACTACGCATCCACACGTCGTATAAGAGATAATGACACTTTTTAGAAAATACCAAACCCAAAAAAGTATAGAAATGCCCCCAAACAACCCCAAATGATCCACCCGGTCTGGTTTAAACAAAAAACTGAACATATGTCGAAACTGGTATCGATTCAAAGGTCACGACCCTCAACAACGCATCCACACGTCCAATAATAGATAAGGACACTTTTTAAAAAATCCCAAGCCCAAAAAAGTACAGAAATGCTCTCAAATAACCACAAACAACCCACCCGGTCTAGTTTAAACCGAAAATGAACATATGTCGAAATAGGTATCGATTCGAAGGTCACGACCCACAACATCGCATCCACACGTCTAATAAGAGATAAGGACACTTTTTAGAGAATCCCAAACCCAAAAAAGTACAGAAATGCCCTCCCAAATGACCCACCCGATCTGGTTTAAACCGAAAATGAACATATGTCAAATTAGGTATTGATTAAAAAATCACGACCCTCAATATCGCATCCACACGTCTAATAAGAGATAAGGAAATTTTTTAGAAAATCCCAAACCCCAAAAAGTACAGAAATGCCCCCAAATAATCCCAAACGACCCACTCGGTCTGGTTTAAACCAAAAATGAACATATGTCGAATTAGGTATCGATTCGAAGGACACGATCCTCAACATCGCATCCACATGTCTAATAAGAGATAAGGACACTTTTTAGTAAATCCCAAGCCCAAAAAATTACTGAAATGCCCATAAATATCCCCAAACTACCAACCCGGTTTTGTTTTAACCAAAAATGAACATATGTCGAAATAGGTATCGATTCGAAGGTCACGACCCTCAACATCGCATCCACACGTTTAATTAGAGATAATGACACTTTTTAGAAAATCCCAAGCCCAAAAAAGTAGAAAAATGCCCCCAAATATAAACAAAAAATGAACATATGTCGAAATAGGTATCGATACGAAGGTCACAACCCTCAACAACGCATCCACACGTCCAATAATAGATATGGACACTTTTTAAAAAATCCCAAGCCCAAAAAAGTGTAGAAATGCTCCCAAATAACCACAAACAACCCACCTGGTCTAGTTTAAATCGAAAATGAACATATGTCAAAATAGGTATCGATTCGAAGGTCACGACCCACAACATCGCATCCACACGTCTAATAAGAGATAAGGACACTTTTAAGAGAATCCCAAACCCAAAAAAGTATAGAAATGCCCTCCCCAAACGACCCACCTGGTCTGGTTTAAACAAAAAATGGACATATGTCGAATTAGGTATCGATTCAAAAATCACGACCCTCAATATCGCATCCACTCGTCTAATAAGAGATAATGAAACTTTTTAGAAAATCCCAAACCCCAAAAAGTACAGAAATGCCCCCAAATAATCCCAAACGACCCACCCGATCTGGTTTAAATCAAAAATGAACATATGTCGAATTAGGTATCAATTCGAAGGACACGATCCTCAACGTCGCATCCACACGTCTAATAAGAGATAAGGACACTTTTTAGTAAATCCCAAGCCCATAAAATTACTAAAATGCCCACAAATATCCCCAAACTACCAACCTGGTTTGGTTTTAACCGAAAATGAACATATATCGAAATAGGTATCGATTCGAAGGTCACGACCCTCAACATCGCATCCACACGTCTAATAAGAGATAAGGACACTTTTTAGAGAATCCCAAACCCAAAAAAGTATAAAAATGCCCTCCCCAAATGACCCACCCGGTCTTGTTTAAACCGAAAATGAACATATGTTGAATTAGGTATCGATTCAAAAATCACGACCCTCAATATCGCATCCACACGTCTAATAAGAGATAAGGAAACTTTTTAGAAAATCCCAAACCCCAAAAAGTACAGAAATGCCCCCAAATAATCCCAAACGACCCACCCGGTCTGGTTTAAACAAAAAATGAACATATGTCGAATTAGGTATTGATTCGAAGGACACGATCCTCAACATCGCATCCACACGTCTAATAAGAGATAAGGACACTTTTTAGTAATCCCAAGCCCAAAAAAATACTGAAATGCCCACAAATATCCCCAAACTACCAACCCGGTTTGGTTTTAATTGAAAATGAAATAGGTATCGATTCGAAGGTCACGACCCTCAACAACGCATCCACACGTCTAATAAGAGATAAGGACACTTTTTAGAAAATCCCAAGCCCAAAAAAGTACAAAAATGCCCCCAAATATAAACTGAAAATGAACATATGTCGAAATAGGTATCGATTCGAAGGTCACGACCCTCGACATCGCATCCACACGTCTAATAAGAGATAAGGACACTTTATAGAAAATCCCAAGCCCAAAAAAGTACTGAAATGCCCCCAAATAACCCCAAACGACCCTCCTGGCTTGGTTTAAAACTGAAAATGAACATATGCCAAAATAGATATCGACTCGAAGGTCACGACTCTCAACAGCGCATCCACACGTCTAATAAGTGGGAAGGACACTTTTTAGATAATACCAAACCCAAAAAGAGAGAGAGTCTGGGTAGATAGACATGTATGCTCATCAAGTGTTGGATCTAGATCCATGAGAGTCGTGCATCCTCCTCTTGGGGGAGACGATGACTGTTTTCACATAACTACCAATTAAGCCAATTGGGACAACTAATAAGGTGATAATGACACTTAAGCATAACAGCTGTGGAGTGCATTGATAACGAAAACAACAAATCTGCAAAGAAGAGTGCAGCAGGGCACTTGCAGAGGTTACCATTAATGTGTGATTTGAGTCTTAAAGAAACCAACAGAAAACGACGAGTTAGGTCACATACCATTCAGTACTTGAAGGACAGGTCATTCCTTTTAGGCTATCTTTGGTATCATTTTCATTTTTATTTTCATTATGGCCTATTTAAAAAAAAAGATCATTAGTAAAAACCATTTTGATAAAATAAAAAAAAAGAGTTTGGTAGGAGGTAGGAGTTAGTTACAATCTATTATAAAGACAGTTAGAGACAGACATGTGGTTAGTTAGGAGAGGAACAAGAGAGGTTAAAGGATCGAACTGTATCTGTCAAGACAGTTAGAGACAGACATGTGGTTAGTTAGGAGAGGAACAAGAGAGGTTAAAGGATCGAACTGTGTCTGTCAAGAATATGATATCATCATGGTATGGGGATAGGTGTAGTAGTGTAGGTGTAGGGTGTAGTAGTGTAGGTGTAGGTGTAGGTGTAGGTGTAGGGTGTAGGGTGTATGGTGTATGGTGTAGTAGTGTAGTAGTGTAGGTGTAGGTGTAGGTGTAGGTGTAGGGTGTAGTAGTGTAGGTGTAGGTGTATGGTGTATGGTGTATGGTGTAGTAGTGTAGTAGTGTAGGTGTAGGTGTAGGGTGTAGTAGTGTAGGTGTAGGTGTAGGTGTAGGTGGTGTAGTGTAGGTGTAGTAGTGTAGGTGGTGTAGGTGGTGTAGGGTAGGTGTAGTAGTGTAGGTGGTGTAGGTGTAGGTGTAGTAGTGTAGGTGTAGTAGTGTAGTAGTTTAAGTGTAGGTGTAGGTGGGATCATACACACAGAGCATCTTTGATACTGACAATTACAGAAGTTATAATCCAATGCGTAACATTATGTTTCATGTATATAGTAATTGTCATCCAATGTGTTACATTGCGGTTCTGGCATAGTAGCTAATATTTGAACATGCAATGTGTACGTATGTGGTCAAATACCTAGCTTTGGAATGGGATATTTGAGCCACTATAGATCCAAATGTCCTCTTTTTTTTTTCCTTGCTTAATACAACTCAGAGCCCTGCAAAGTTAAAAAATTTTGGCCTCAGTTTCCATTTGAAGCCTTACAAATTATAGCCGGAAGTAGACCATCCGATCATATGTCCAAGATGTCCAAGAAGTCGGTAAATTTATCGCCAACTTCCGAAGGGCATAACTTTGTGATCTTTGGTCAGTTTGGGTCGTGTGACCACTGGTTTTGAGGTGTCTTTCCGAGATCTACGAGATGGAATTGGCCCCAGTTGCATATCTAGCCCGAATTATAATATAAAAAATATTCAGTTGTGAAAACTTTCGGAGGCCATAACTTTTGACTCGGATGTCGGATTTGGATGCTCTTTTTTTTTGATTTGGGGTAGGTCGTCGCAAGGAACGCACCCCAACCTATTTTTCTGCCTCAAATCCTATTTTTTAACTTTGCTGGAAGGGGTTTTCAATAAATATTCTTTCATTACTCATTGGATATCCATACATTGGGACAATAAAATATGGTTGAGAAACCTACAACCCACCTACTTCAATAACAAACATCAGAATTGAGGAAAATCATATTTTCTGACACATCGGGATTTTTGATAAGTAGCTTAGTTAATACATAATTAGATGTAATCAAATGTTTGCTGTGATGGTCTACGTTTTTGTTCTCAAATGTGATGTCAAGAGTTCAAGTCTCCCTTCAATCATCTTTTATTCCATTTTGCGAACGATGTAATACATAAGCCCATTATAACTTATTTAGTTTTTGTTCTCAAATGTAATAAGTTATATATGAGCACTGCCCATCATAACTTATTTAGTTTTTGTTCTCAAATTCCATTTTTTGGCATTTTACAATAACAAACCTTATTCAGAAAATGATGATGATGATGAATGAGTTGGCATTAATGGGTAGGAATAAATCCAATTCACAAATTGTTGTAAGTTTGTAACTAATTTTTTTTCCTATTTTGCCTTGCCAATATTTCTCTCTGTCCTTATGGACTAAACGTCTAAACCCCACGGATAGAGGATTCTTCCCACCCATATATCTCAGCTCTGAAGTTCACTCCCTGACCACCACCTCTCCCCATATTGAGTACAGATTTCCCCGCCATTGCTCGGGCTTGGGATCACATTTCAGAAAATAGGGATGCTAGGATAATTTAACTTCTATTTTGCACCATGTGAATGATGGATGGATAAGGGACATTCTATTAAATTTGGATAAGTATTGAATTTTTTTTAATTATATTTCCTTACTCGAAAATAAGATGCCCCGCGGTTTCAAAGACTGCTTGTATGTCACAGACTTAAACTTCTTGAAGCAACCGCGCTGGACCAAGTCAACCTTTCGACAACTCTAGTAAGAGAGCTTAGAGAACAGAAGAAAGTTTGAATGAATAGAATTTATATTGCTCAAAAGCTTGGATTACAATGCTTGATATCTCACTTGCTTGATTGGTTGTTGGGTTGTTGGATAACTGTAAAATGAGACCAACTCTTACAGGCAACCAAGAACCCAAAGAATACCTAAGATATTTACAAGTGTCATCTATCCAATAGTTAGGAAATTTCTAGCCTAAGAGACTAGAACCGGATTCTAGCTACTTGGAGAACTCTAAAATTCTCCTCATTCCTTGGCTATTTACAAGACTTCTCTAAATCCTTTTCAAGAACATATCTACACTCCCTTCTAGTGTAAAGAGTTGTAGGCCATGAACTTCATCGTAGCCCAATGTTCAAGTCCATTGTAGCCCGTGGGCCTTTGTTGGGTGGGCCATGACACTCTCCGCCTAAGTTGGTGACGCCCATGTCGTAACCTTCTTGCAAGACCGAGCCACATCCACCTTCCCTTTAGGTGGAGATTGTTTGTGCATCCCTAATCGCCTAATGTCCTTGCATCCATCAAGGGGCCTTGTTTCTGTATCTACAAGGCCATCTTCCTTAGCTCCAGACGATACAAGGGGCCTTGCTTCCGTATCTACAAGGCCGTCTTCCTTAGCTCCAGACGATACTCCAAAAGTGGAGTCTTTCAGCTTCTTTCCTTCTTCCTCGAGTCGCATCACTGTCAAGAGCTTATTACCACTCTCCTTGGTCCCTGACACCGTTGGGACCATACCAAGCACCACTTAGTCATCCATGGGCACCAATGATAGATCCACGGTGCCTCTCCCCATCCCTATTCGCATCTCGACGACCCGACCCCTCAATAGGACGAGCTTGGGAGTTAATCGCCTTCAAACATCCTCCCTCTTTGGACACCCTTAGTCCAAGCTTCTTCGCCTCCTCCGTCGAGGCAACAAAGTTGTGTGTAGCGCCTGTGTCTTGAAGGCCGTTGCCTTGGCCTTGATGGCTTTTTCAAGGCACCCAATTGTTGTAGGGACCCCATGTGTGCTTCTTCT
>NW_025317482.1:32500-37500 GCF_018873765.1 Telopea speciosissima
CGTTATGCATCATGGTGTTTTGAAAAACATGCATCATCGCCTGTGGTACGATTTGACAAAACCCCGTCAAAAGTCGAGCCACGTGAGGCACTGCTTGTGGCAAGAGCCAAGGACCCAAATAGGTCCAAGCCCCCACCCACCTTGCGGCACTAGCCAAGGACACAAATAGGTCCAAGCCCCCACATAGGCCATCACCTCACCCTGGGCCGACAATCAACCAAGGTAGCGCAAAACCCCATTGGAAGGCAACACATCGTTATGCCTCATGGTGTTTTGAAAAACATACAACATTGCCTGTGGTGCTATTTGACGAAACCCCATCAAAAGTTGGGCCACGTGAGGCATTGCTTGTCGCAAGAGCCAGGGACCCAAATAGGTCCAAGCCCCCACCCACCTTGCGGCACGAGACAAGGACACAAATAGGTCCAAGCCCCCACCTAGGCCATCACCTCACCCTGGGCCGACAATCAACCAAGGTAGCGCAAAACCCCATTGGAAGGCAACACATCGTTATGCCTCATGGTGTTTTGAAAAACATACAACATTGCCTGTGGTGCTATTTGACGAAACCCCATCAAAAGTTGGGCCACGTGAGGCATTGCTTGTCGCAAGAGCCAGGGACCCAAATAGGTCCAAGCCCCCACCCACCTTGCGGCACGAGACAAGGACACAAATAGGTCCAAGCCCCCACCTAGGCCATCACCTCACCCTGGGCCGACAATCAACCAAGGTAGCAACAAATCATCCGGGAGAAAAACATTGGGGGAAGGGGGTGGGGGGGGGGGGGCGGTCGGGGACCACTATATGCGAGTGCACAAGGCTGCCCCTCAAGGATGCCCAACGTGGCTGCGCCACAACACACAAGGATGCTAGGCGTGCCTACACCACAACACACAACGATGCCCAGCGTGGCTGCACCACAACGCACAAACTTGCCTGATGTGGCTGCACCACAGCGCGCAAATTTGGCTAACATGGCTGCACCACAGCACACGTCTGCTAGGCGTGGCTGCACCACAGTGCACATCAGCCTAGCGTGTCTGCACCACAGCGCACGTCTGCTAGGTGTGGTTGCACCACAGCGCACAAATTTGGCTAACGTGGCTGCACCACAGCGCACGTCTGCTAGGCATGGCTGCACCACAGCACACAAAGTTGCCTAACGCGGCTGCACCACAGCGCACGTCTGCTAGGCGTGGCTGCACCACAGCGCACAAAGTTGCCTAATGCGGCTACATCACAACGCAAATCAGCCTAGCGTGTCTGCAGCACAACGCACATATTTGCCTAACGTGGCTGCACCACAGCGTACATCTGCTTTGCGTGGCCGCATCACAGTGCACAACGATGCCCAACATAGCTAAACCACAACGCATAGGGCTGCACAACATGGATGCACCACAGCACACAACGATGCCCAAGATAGTTGCACCACAACGCACAAGTATACTTAGCATGGCTGCACCCCATCGCACAATGATGCTCAACATAGCTGCACCACGTGGTTGCACCATAGCGCACATGGCCGCCTTGGGTGGCTACTCTACCGCACAAAAGGTGCACAACATGGGACCAACGTGCCTTCGGACGGTTTTCTCGTATGTAATGGTTTTGTTATGCACGCACACTGCCCACACACATGCACCATGTGCAGCGCTTGGGTGCCCATCTGTGCCACCCAACCAAGGTAGCCACCCCCTCCCTCAAGGTAGCTCTTATGCTTTTTGGACTTTTCCAGAAGGAGACATGACCCCCCCCGAAAAGTCATACTGGGCTATTTCTTGAGGTACAAACATCATATGGTTATAAAAATTGGTAGGAAATTAGAGAAAATTCGAAGGAACATTTTAAAAAAAAATTTATTAATTTTTCATTTATATATATTTTTTATCAATGTTTTAGTATTAAAAAATCAATAAATTCAAAAAATCGTGAAAATCCATCGTGTTGAATTTTTTTACAAAACCAATTTCAAATGGCTTAGCTAAATGCATAGAATGTCTTGGCAAGAGATTGGATCACTTCAACTTTGTTTACTATTTTTTATAATTTTTTTTTAGAAGATCATAAAAAATTCATCGATAAGTCATATTGGTTTGTTTCTTGAGCTACAAACATCACATGGTTATGAAAATTGGTAGGAAATTAGGGAAAATTGAAAGGAACATTTAAAAAAAATATATCATTAATTTATCATTTATATTTATTTTTTTATTAAATTTCATGTATAAAAAATTTAAAAAACCAGTGAAAAATCCATTTTGTTGAATTTTTTCACAAAACCAACTTCAGATGGCTTAGATAAATGCATAGAATGTCTTGCCAAGAGATTGGGTTACTTAAACTTCATTTACTATTTTTTATAATTATTTATTGAAACGAGCATAAAGAATTCATCGATATTAATAATGCACCTTTCAAGTCCCTAAAATTTACAAATATACACACTATGTCCATCAAGTAAATGATTAAAAGCATTTTCCAAACCAATGGGATGTTTTGCACGAAGGGAATATAGGATCCGTATTACATTGTGCGGGCATGGCCACGCCAGCACGCACATGTGTGCATCATGAGCCAGCCCAAAGGCTCAATAAAGGCATGGGTGGCGCAGTAACATAACCTCATTTGCATACGAGGCATTGTAAATTGTGTGATGCAGTGCCGACCATCGAGGCAAGGCTTGACCATGTTGGGCAACCTCGTGCGCGGCAGTGCAGCCATCTTTGGGCAACGACGTGCGAGGCGATCAGCCATGCTGGGCAAAGACGTGCGAGGCAGTCAGCCATGCTGGGCAACGATGTGCGGGGTAGTGGGCCATGCTGGGCAGCCTTGTGCGAGGCAGTGTGCCATGCTGGGCAGCCTTGTGCGAGGCAGTGTGCCATGCTGGGCAGTGATGTGCGGGGCAGTGGGCCATGCTGGGCAGCCTTGTGCGAGGCAGTGTGCCATGCTGGGCAGAGATGTGCGGGGTAGTGGGCCATGCTGGGCAGCCTTGTACCGAGACGAGTGTCCCATCTTGGGCCAGCGATGTCTTGAAGCGATGGGACATGCTGGGCAGCCTTGTGCGAGGCAGTGTGCCATGCTGGGCAGCCTTATGCGAGGCAATGCGCCGTGCTGGGCAGCCTTATGCGGGGCAGTGCGCCATGCTAGGCAGCCTTGTGTGGGGCGGTGGGCAATACTGGGCAACAATATGTGGGGCAGTGGGCCATGGTAGGCAACCTTGTGCGAGGCAGTGTGCCATGTTGGGCAGCGATGTGCGGGGCAGTGGACCCTGTTGGGCAGCCTTGTGCGGGGCAGTGCGCCATGTTGGGCAGCCTTGTGCGGGGCAGTGGGCAATGCTGGGCAACGATGTGCGGGCGAAAGGCCATGGTAGGCAGCCTTGTGCGAGGCGGTGTGCCATCTTTGGGAAACCTTGTGCGGCGGTGTGTCATCTTTGGCGGCGATGTGCAGGCGATGGACCATCTTGGCAGCCTTGTGCGAGGCAATGTGCCATTCGGGCAGCCTTGTGCGAGGCGGTGCGCCATCTTTGGGCAGCCTTATGTGGGCGGCGCCATGCTAGGCAGCCTTTTACGGGCGATGGGCAATCTTGGGCAACAATATGCGGCGGTGGGCCATGGTAGGTAGCCTTGTGCGAGGTGTGCCATCAAGCGATGATGTGCAAGCGATGGACCCTACTAAGCAGCCTTGTGCGGGCGTGGGCAATCTTTGAGCAACGATGTGGGGGCGATGGGCCATGGTAGGCAGCCTTGTGCGAGGCAGTGTGCCATGCTGGGCAGCCTTGTGCGAGGCAGTGTGTCATGTTGGGCAGTGATGTGCGGGGCAGTGGACCATGCTAGGCAGACTTGTGCGGAGCGTATGTGCCATCTTTGGGCGCCTTGTGCCGAGGCGATGCGCCATCTTTGGCAGCCTTATGCGGAGGACGATGCGCCATCTTCCAGGCAGCCTTGTGCGGGGTAGTGGGCAATGCTAGGCAATGATGTGCGGGGCAGTGGGGCATGGTAGGCAGCCTTATACGAGGTAGTGTGCCATGCTGGGTAGCCTTGTACGAGGCAGTGTGCCATGCTGGGCAGCGATGTGCAAGTGTCGTTCAGATGGAACCTTTCCCCTCTTCGGCCTTCAAAGTTCTCATTTGAATATTTGCTACTACCATCGTACAAAGTTGCCTAACGCGGCTGCACCACAACGCACATCAGCCTAGCGTGTCTGCACCACAGCGCACATAATTGCCTAACATGGCTGCACCACAGCGCACGTCTGCTAGGCGTGGCTGCACCATCGTGCACAAATTTGGCTAACGTGGCTGCACCACAGCGTACGTCTGCTAAGCGTGGCTGCACCACAGCGCACAAAGTTGCCTAACGTGGCTGCACCACAGCGCACATCAGCCTAGCGTGTCTGCACCACAACGCACATATTTGCCTAACGTGGCTGCACCACAGCGCACGTCTGCTAGGCGTGGCTGCACCACAACGCACAAAGTTGCCTAACGCGGCTGCAATACAACGCACATCAGCCTAGCGTGTCTGCACCACAGCGCACATATTTGCCTAACGTGGCTGCACCACAGCGCACATATTTGCTTAGCGTGGCCGCATCACAGTGCACAACGATGCCAAACATAGCTAAACTACAACGCATAGGGCTGCACAACATGGCAGCACCACAGCACACAACGATGCCCAACATAGCTGCACCACAACGCACAAGTATACTTAGCATGGCTGCACCACATCGGACAATGATGCTCAACATAGCTGCACCACAGCACATAAGGCTGCACCACGTGGCTGCACCATAGCGCACATGGCCGCCATGGGTGGCTACTCTACCGCACAAAAGGTGCACAAGATGGGACCAACGTGCCTTCGGACGGTTTTCTCGTGTGCAATGGTTTTATTATGCACGCACACTGCCCACACACATGCACCATGTGCAGCGCTTGGGGGCCCATCTGTGCCACCCAACCAAGGTAGCCACCCCCTCCCTCAAGGTAGCTCTTA
>NW_025317482.1:47500-85052 GCF_018873765.1 Telopea speciosissima
AGGCAAAAGTTTTTTTCTTTCTCAACCACAAACTCTATTTCTACTCCACTACTGTTCTCTGAATGACATGGTGGAGCATACACCAGACACCCAAATACTTGGTAGCTTTGCTTTTTGCATATATCCATAAGACATTGAGACATTGATGCAAGAGTTTTTTTTTTTTGAGTTTCCTTCCAAGGAATTTCGATCAAGTCACCCCGCTTCATGAGGCACAGTGCCCTGTCTAGTCCCAAGGAATTCCACTTTCTTTTCTATTCCTTGTTTTTTTTTCGTTTTCTTTTTTTCATTCACTTCCACTTTCATGCCTTGCCTTGCCACAAACAAATTGGTCTCAACTACTAGCCAAAAGATCAAAGGGTCCATAAAACACATAGAGGAATCTAGCCATCAAATGATATAACGCTCATATTTTTCAATTCAATCCCTCTCACCGGATACAAACCAATTACCGTCCTTGAAAATGGATTTTTTATTATTTCGCATGCTAGGACGCCTAATTTCCTCTCTCTCTCGTTTTGCAATCAAAGAGACATATGCACAAAACCAAACTATTGCCACAATCAAAATTCACCAATTAAGCCCAACATCCCCCCCACACTTAATTCATGCAGTGTCCTCAATGCATGCATAAAAGAAAGAATAAGGATAAGGGAGGAGATGAAGGGGCTTACCAGATATAATCAACAAAGAAGATCATGAAGAGTCATGAGCTCTACAAAAAGTGCTAGGAGCAGCAATAGAAATCTCAATCCATGGCCAGTAAATGGAGAAATAGCTTCAGACCCAGAAAACACTCGACCATGAATTTTAGTAAAACGAGAAATAATATAAAAGTTAAGCACAACTGAGAAATATCCAATAGAAAAAACTGCCCTCATGGGACAGTGGAAAATGAAAGCACTAAAACTCAGGCCATAAATCCTTCCCTTCTCTCCCATTTACAATGTAGAACACCTATCATTCTTTGAAAAACCAATAAAAAACGAATCACAATAAACATAAAAAGAATTATGAATAACCTCGTCTAAATAATCATCAAAAATTGGAGGGTTACTCAAATCAATCCTAGCAATACAACTATCCGCTCTTTGTATAACTTGGTTTGCCAAATAAGGATCATGGAAATATGCTTGAAAGGCATTATGACTAACATTGTCCTCCTCAATAAAATCGTCAAACCTAGGAGGTTTGGACAAATCAACATGTGAGACAATGGAATCCTCCAAATGAAAATTATCTAAGTTTTCCAAAGAGAGAGGGGGAGATCGAATTTCCTGTTTTTCTATGTTATCATGAAAATTGGATTCTAAATCAATAAATTCACTAGGCTCACTAAAATCAAAAATTTCAGGCAAAAGGTGGACTTCCCCAGGTAGCTCATCAAACCTCGCGACACTAATATCTTTAGGAGACTCAATCTCAACAAATAAATTGTCATGAAAAGCATCTTGTTGGGAGTGACTCTCATTAACCTCAAATTGGGGTGGTGGACTTTCAATATCATTAAATTGGGGATGGGGCGGTTCAGGCTGCCTAGGTAATGTACCCGTTTCCTCCTCTTGCACCATGGTTATCAGTTGAGAGAGTTGCTTCTCCATGGTATTTTGACTTGTTGTGAGAAGGTCTATGTATTTCTCAAGCTCATTCAGTCTGGCCTCCTCACCCATGTTTTGAAACTCAACGGGTTGGTGATATGGTTCAAGGAGAGGTGGCCCATTGAGATTTAATAGAGGGTTGGGCATTGGAGGATCAAACTGACCATGATATTGGAAATTGGGTGGTCCAACTTGGTTATTCCATTGATCCCACAAAAAATTGGGATGATCACTCCACCCCTGATTGTAAGTGCCAAAAGAATTGTATTGAAATTGAGGACTCACATTCTCATCACCATAGCTACCCCCATAAAGATTAGTGCATCCTTCCATAACATGGATTGTCTGGGGAAGTGACCAATCAAAATTTCCCGAAAGCCCATAGTTGGGTTGGGGAGCAAAATTGTATTGGGGTGGTGCAAAATTGTTCTCTATCTCATTACTTTTGGCTTCCCTAACCTGTTTAAACATTTCCTCCAAAATCATGGTTGCCTTAGCATAGGTCCATCTTTCCTCCAAAGTCTTATTTGGAAGTGTATTTGCCATAATTCTAAACTAACCACCTATCCCAAATTGAGGTCTCCCATAAAAAATAAAAAATAAAAATTTAAAGAAAAATAAAAGACTAGAAAAAAAAAATACTAAAAACAAGAGGGAGCCCAAGGTAGATAGTGTATCTATCCCTCAGAAATCGAAACAATGATTCCAAAGCTGTAAGGTTGCCATATAGGTTGACAGCAAGGGAACCCGTATAGTCTTCATGAGCCACCTACGGACGACTCCAAATGGATTCTGATGTAGGGTGGAGGACTACTATACGTTTATGTTTCCAACGCTCTCACTATGTCACTTTCCTGTTATCAAGAGTGGTCACCTCCAAAGATAAGTCACATGCCAATCCAAACCACCCAACGAATCAAGGGGCACTAAGATTGGCTGGGTTTGGGCATATGAAAGACTTTAGATTGGGCGCACACTATTTGAAACAGAAGAGAGACAAGAGGAGGTTTTCAAAAACTAATTTTTTTTTTTTTTCAGAAAAAGAAGAGAAAATAATAAACTAAAACACTTCGAACTACTTAAAAATCAGAAAAATAAAATGGACTATAATCTCCCCGGCAGCGGCGCCAAAAACTTGTTTGAGTTAAAATAAAACCGCAAGCGTACGGGTCAATCGTAGCTACGGGTCGAACACGAGGAGATATACGCCACTTTATTTAACTAACTTAAAAGTAATGCAAAGTGAACCAAATTAAAGTGTTAAATTAAACTAATTAAATTAATAAAAATTAATGCATCCTAACTCATAAGCATCTAATAAAATTAAGGGATTAAATTGACGTCCTAACACATGAGCATCTAACCTATCAGACTAACACAAATTGAAAGGAATAAAAATGCAGTCACACATAATAACCACATAAAAAGGAATAAGGGAATAAAAGTGCATCCACATATCACAACCATATAAAAAAAATAAAAGAAATAGAGGGAGAAGAAGAAGAAGATAGAGAGAGATAGAGGAAAGGGAGAATGAGATTAAGGGTTTAGAGAATGAGATACCTTGATGTGCTTGAATACTTGAATAAACTCACCATGGCTTCCTCTTCTAAATCTCCATGTCTTGTCATCAACATAGGAACTTAGACTAGGAAGCTTTAAACTAAAACTATTACAACCATTAAACTAGACTTATGAAATCAAAACTAAGAACTTAAGCCAAAAATAGGAAAAGAAGAGAAAATTTTACTAAGTGAATGAAATAAAAATTACACTAAAAAACTGAATTAAAATTGAACTAGAAACTAACTAAAAACTGAACTAGAAAACTACTCACTTCTTACAACCCAAAGGGCAAGGGGTATTTATAGGGGAAGAGAGGAGAAGAGAGAAGGGGGAAGTGTAGGAGAAATATTCCCTAAGAAAAGAGAATATTCTCTTCTCCTTCCTCTTTTACAATGCCTTGAATCCTAAGAAAAAAAGAAAAAAATAAAAAGAAGAAGAAGAGAAGATTATTTACATAGACCTTCTATTTTTAGAAAAGTAAATTTATAATTCTAACTTGTGCTTCCTTTTCTTTGTAGATATCTTCTCCAAGCAATAAAATCAAAGCATCTTTGATTTTTCAACCTTCCATAGATGAGAAAATATCTTTCAAAATAAATCTATCCCAAGTAGAGTTCCAGAAGTGCCCTTGAGAAGTTGAAGGAGAGAGAGAGTAAGGGTGATGACTAGGATTCCTTCAAGAATAAATAAAATACCCATTCTGTCCTTCAGAAAATGTGGAGCATGGGGTGCTTATATAGGTCTCACCATTGTGTTCCTTGCGAAAAATCACACAAAATAGACCCAAATTTCATCCAATTCGGAGTTGAGGAGCCCAAGATATCTCAAGTTGAAGTTGGACTGTCCAGAGCCTTCCAAATGGAATCTTTCGGGTACAGTAAAGTAACTTTTGATAATTGCATTAAGGCTCCTAAAATCCGAACTTCCGCTTCACTTTGTCCCCATCCGACTGTCAATAATTATAAATAAACCCCTGCAGACCATTTTCACGCGTCGTTACGAAAATGGCCATAACTTCTTCGTTTCAACTCGGAATCAAGTGCCGTTTGAACCGTTAAGAAGCTGACTCGATGGGCTACGCATCCATGCCTTTAACACCTCTAAACAGCTTAAAAATATTTCCTTAGCATCATCTCCTCCATTTTCACAAAAATTCACCTAAAACCTGAAAAGCACAAGAAAGCACCGAGTAACTCTGTCCAATGTGGTAAAATATATGTTTTATGCCCTAAGATTTCACACATAAATGTGCTCATCACTTACACATGCATGGCTTAATCTTTGAGACAAGCATATGACTACTGGCAAGATCAACCAGGTAGCTTCCTTCTTGATGCCAGTACCACATGAACAACATCCCCCAATTGCATTGGATGATGTCAATCATGACGAACATGACAGTCTATCTTTTCTTGTGCAATGAATCGCAACCCAAAACACAAGAGAACTCACGTCCACTTGGCCATGAAATGTCCCACATCCTAGAGAACACACACTGCACATTCACCATAACCTCGAAAGGCATGGTAACATATGCATTGCATTCGGAGCCACCTCACCCCGCCACAAGGGCAGGCAAGAGGCAGAATGAGAATCAAGGGACTATTTCTTTCCATCCGACTAGGTAAGCAACACAGGAACCTTGCCATGCTGACCAAAGGCCCTAACAGCCCAAATCACAACCCATAAAAGTATCTGTGCCCAGTGGTTCAATAGCCATGCAGAGAGCCCACTATCACAAGAAAACCCAAAGCCACTCACATGCATCACGTCCACAATCAAGAAATGGCACCACCCAACCAACTTTTAGAAGGAATGAGTAAGACCAATGCTTGAAGGCCCCGCTTAGCATGAAAGACTGAATTTGATTTCCCACAACGAGCAACAATCTAACAAGAGGTAACAAATCGAATATATGTCAAAATACGTATCGATTCGAAGGTCTCGACCCTCAACATCGCATCCACATGCCTAATAAGAGATAAGGACACTTTTTACAAAATCCCAAAACCAAAAAAGTACAGAAATGCCCCCAAATAACCCCAAACAACCCACCCGGTCTGGTTAAGACCGAAAATGAACATATGTCAAAATACATATTGATTCGAAGGTCACGACCCTCAACATCGCATCTACACATCTAATAAGAGATAAGGACACTTTTTAGAAAATCTCAAACCCAAAAAAGTAATGAAATGCCCCCAAATAACCACAAACGACCCACCCGATCTGGTTTAAACCGAAAATGAACATATATCGAAATAGGTGTTGATTCGAAGGTCACGACCCACAAGATCGCATCCACACCTTAATTAAGAGATAAGGACATTTTTCAAAAAGTCCCAAACCCGAAAAAGTACAAAAATACCCCCAAATAACCCAAAATGACCCACCTGGTCTGGTTTAAATAAAAAATGAACATATGTCGAAATAGGTATCGATTCGAAGGTCACGACCCTCAACATCGCATCCACACGTCTAATAAGAGATAAGGACACTTTTTAGAGAATTCCAAACCTAAAAAAGTGCAGAAATGCCCCAAAATAACCCCAAACGACACACTCGGTCTGGCTTGCACAAAAAATGAACATATGTCGAAAGACGTATCGATTCAAAGGTCACGACCCTCAACATTGCATCCACACATGCAATAAGAGATATGTATAAGTTTCAGACAATCCCAAATCCAAAAAAGTACAAAAATGCCCCCAAATAACCCCAAACGACCCACCTGGTCTGGTTTAAACCGAAAATGAACATTAGTAGAAATAGGTATCGATTCAAACGTCACGACCCTCAACATCGCATCCACACGTCTAATAAGAGATAAGGACACTTTTAAGAAAATCCCAAACCCAAAAAAGTGTAGAAATGCCCCAAAATAACCCCAAACGACACACCTGGTCTGGCTCGAATTGAAAATGAACATATGTCAAAATACGTATCGATTCGATGGTCACGAACCTCAACAATGCATCCACACATGTAAGAAGAGATAAGTACACTTTTTAGAGAATCCTAAACCCAAAAAAGTATAGAAATGCCCCCAAATAACCCCAAACGACCCACCCGGTCTGGTTTAAACCGAAAATGAACATATGTCAAAATAGGTATCGATTCAAATGTCACGACCCTCAACATCGCATCCACACGTCTAATAACAAATAAGGACACTTTCTAGAAAATCCCAAACCCTAAAAAGTACAAAAATGCCCCCAAATAACTTTAAACGACCCACCAGGTCTAGTTCGGACAAAAAATGAACATATGTCGAAATACGTATCGATTCGAAGGTCACGACCCTCAACATCACATCAACACATATAATAAGAGATAAAGACACTTTTTAGAAAATCCCAAACTCAAAAAAGTATAGAAATGGCCCCAAATAACCCCAAACGACCCACCCGGTCTGGTTTAAACAGATAATGAACATATGCCGAATTAAGTATCAGTTCGAAGGTCACGACCCTCAATATCGCATCCACACGTCAAATAAGAGATAAAGACAATTTTCAGAAAATCCCAAACCCAAAAAAGTACAGAAATGCCCCCAAATAATCCAAAATGATCCACCCGGTCTGTTTCGGATCGAAAATGAACATATGTCGAAATACGTATCGATTCGAAGGTCACAACCCTCAACATTGCATCCACACGTGTCACTCCCCTATTCCAGACAAGGAATGTAATATAATATAAAGGGTGACTAGGACGATGCGTGTCGTCCTACTAAACCGCCCAGATCGGTGACACAGTGTCCCAACGCACAGTCATAACCAATATTAACACAATATAATATCAGAATACGGAAAAAAAGGAATATTACATTCCAATGATCGATAGTATTGCGGAAGCGTACAGAATCAAATAGTTACAAGATGTTCAAAGACTAGATGATAAATACAGTAGTTAGTTACATTTCCAATGACCATCTAATAACTATCAAAAGGGTATAACAGTAAATGTTTATACACGGGCCTAAGCCCCAAAAGTAAATCAAAAGGGACCAAGTCCCAAATATCCTCACGGCCAGTAGGCATAATCATCACAAGGACACCCGTCGTCATGTTCCTCAAACACAGCTTCCGACTCCTCCTCAGCAATCTCATCGTATCCCGAGGGCTGAACTCCAAGTCCCGCGAGATACCTGTCACCAGCATCAAAATCTAAAAAGTGTGCGCATAAGGGGGTTAGCTCCACTGAGCCAGTGAGGGAATGGGGATGCACAAACACACAATTCACATAGTCCAATGATGCATGCACATGTTAATTTCATTTTTCCACCTAACAAACAACTAAGTCAGAGGTATATGCTACTGTGACAACTCGGAAGACAATGTGGGTCACTTATCTTATCACCATAATGAATTCTCAATTGTCACCAGGGGGCCTACGCCAATCGAAGCCTCCAAGACCACTCAGTGGCAGACCCCGATAACCAATACTACCATGACTGGCCTCTCTCCCCTCCACAGAATCCGGTGTACTGATTACCCAACACCTAAACCCTTGGTTGTAAAGGTCGTAGCATAAGGGTGCAAAATCCTATCCGCAAATATACTACATGCAATTCCTATCGTCCCGAGAGGTAATCCGGACGCATCAACTTTTCATCTGGTTTAGTGTCCGGTTACCAGCACGGCACGACGCATACAATTCAACATGACATTCAACATAATTACTTCATAAGTATATATAGTATCCCGGGTTCTGGCACCCCGGCACCCACCGGCATCGTAACCCATCAAAGTAAAGCATCTCCAATCATCATCATAACAATCATATATAAAATTATGCAATATGCGCAAGCATGCTGAATAATTTATAATGAAGACATAATATACAATGCAATAATAATATCAAGCCCAAACAACCAAACCCACTCACCGTATGTGTTATGTCTCAAGTTATGGGTTGCCGCCGGGGTTAAGTAACACGTTGCAAGAAAGGGGAAATATAACCTAATGGAAAAGTGAGAACAGGGTTACTTGTGTAAAAGGGAAGAATTCCCAAAAGATACCCCATAATTTAGCTAAGTTTAAGGTTTCAGGGACAGGGTGGTTTTATGGGTGGTCTCATGCCCAAAACCTGAATCCACATGTAAATCCTAGCTAACCAGGGGCTCAGGAAGGTCTTTGCCTAGTGTGATTTTATGGGTGGTTTGTCTCAGAACATGAAACCACACCTAAAATCGACTTTAACAGAGCTTTCTCAGGAGAGTGGTTTTAGGGTGGTTTCTCTTAGGTACTAAAACCATATGTAAAGCCACACACTTGCAGAAACGAAAATGGAAAGGTTTCTCATTAGGGGTTCCTTTTCCAAGGGGTTTCAGGGTAAGGAGGCTTCAAGAAAGCTTCTCCCTAAGTTCAGTAGGGTCCTATGACCTCATTAGGTCCATGTAATCCTGAGAACTCAAGAGGGAAAGCAACGAGAATCCTATTTTAGGGCATAATAGGGTAGAAACCCTAAGTCTTTCAATTGGAGAGGGATTGTGAGCTTTAGGACTAGCCATGGAGTGAAATAGCTCCACAATAATCACAGCCAAGGGTTCCAATCGATCTTTGGATTCTAAGACAAACCCTAGACCAATTCTCTCCCATTTCTCCAAATCCCAAATCAAAATAAAAGAAGGGAGAAAGCTTTAATGGCTTACCTACCCTAAGGTAGAAGCTCCACATTGAGGCTCCAAGAGGTGGGGTCTTAAACCTCCGACTAAGCTGCTCCACCCTTCTCCCTCCTTTTCTCCTTCCTCTTTACTCCTCCATGTTTAGGGTAGATGAGAATGATGAATGAGAAGTAAATGTTCTCTCTCTCCCTCTTGGACTTATTTATAACAAGTGGGTATTGGGCACCTCAAGTCAAATGGGTCATGAGGGCTTAATGGGTTGATGACCCATTAGTTCTATTTGGATAAGAGAAAGGAATACCCAACCTTGGGTCAAATAGAGTTAGATGGACCCTTAGGTTAAATTGCCACTTAAGCCCAATGGGCCTCTTAAGCTAATGGGCCTGCCCACTAGTTATAATTAGGAAAGAACCTAATTAAAAGATGGACTCACATGATATGGGTATAATTCCTCTTCACATGTTTTCCCAAGGCAAGTGGGACCCATAAGTGAATCATTTTCCCACTCAACTAAAATAGTCCGGGCTGTTCAACCTTGGCCTGTACTTCGAGGTCACCGCGGGAAAAGGGTAAATAAATAATTTAAGGGCTAGAAGTTATACTTCTAGTGTCATGGTTTATCACCCATGACCCCAAATAGCTTCGCCACAGCAATGCCAAGCTCATCACTGAACGAAGTGTCCAACTGAGGCGACGGTCTAGGATGCTCTCTCCTAAACTCCTCGCTTCCTAGGCTGGTACTTGGAGGATAGTCAACAAAGTCACCGTCAACGAACTTTCTCCACTGGCGATTGAGGAACCTTTCCTCTACAGGTAAGCCCGTACTGCGGTCAATGATTTTGTAGCTGGGTTTGACCATCAAGGAGAACAGGTCACCAGCATTCATGGGGATGAAGTGAGCCATCTTCGTCAATCTATCAAGTAACATGCTCCCACTTCCACTCCGGAACCTGCAATGACTGTAAGAAGCCATGAGGTCGTTGTCTTTTCGCCTTCACCTGCTGACATGTAAGGCATTTTGCCACATACTCAACCACATCCCTCATCATTCCACTCCACTAATAATATTCCTTCAAATCTCTATACATCTTCGTACTACCTGGATGAATAGAATAAGGAGAGTCATGGGCTTCAACTAACACTTCCTTCCTTAACTGAGGGTCAATAGGAACACATAAGCGATGTCTAAACATGAGAACACCACTCTCTATCAAAGTAAAGTCTAGTTCCTGCTGCGTGTCTTCCCTGATAGCCTCAATGATCTTTTGGAATTCTTCATCTGAAGCCTGAGCTGATTGGATTCGCCCTACTAGTGTTGACTATACTGATAAAGCTGACAGGGATAAGGTAACACCATCAACCAGTAGTTCCAGGTCCATTCTTCTAGCTTCCTCAATAAGTTTCTCACTGACTACCAATGATGCCAGTGACAAGGACTGAGATTTCTGGCTCAGCACATCAGCTACCACATTTGCCTTGCCGGGGTGGTAATGGATAGTACAATCATAATCTTTCAACAACTCCAACCATCTCCGTTGCCTCATATTGAGTTCCTTCTATGTAAAGAAGTATTTGAGGCTCTTGTGATCACTGTAAATCTCGCTCTTCTCACCATACAAATAATGTCTCCAGATTTTTAGAGCGAAAACCACTGTTGCAAGCTCCAAATTATGGGTCGGGTAACTCTTCTCATAGTCCTTCAATTGCCGAGATGCATAAGCCACAACCTTTCCATCTTGCATTAGGACAAAACCCAAGCCCATTTTAGATGCATCACTGTAGACTACCATCCCTTCAGTACCATTAGGAATGGTAAGTACTAGAGCGGAAATCAGCCTTTGCTTGAGCTCTTGAAAGCTCTTCGCACAGCTATCAGACCACTCAAACTTCACTCCCTTTCGGGTCAGTCGTATCATAGGAGTAGAGAGCCTTGAGAAGTTCTCAATGAATCTCTTGTAATAGCCAGTTAGTCCCAAAAAACTGCGAATGTCTACCACACTCTTGGGTGTCGCCCAGTCAACTACTGACTTCACCTTGCCATGGTCAACCTCTATACCCTTACCAGAAACAAGGTGTCCCAAAAATGCCACCTGTTGTAGCCAAAACTCACACTTACTGAGTTTGGCGTACAACTGCTTCTCCCTTAAGCGTTGCAATACTAGGCGAAGATGGTCTGCATGCTCCTCCTCACTCTTGGAATAGACCAAGATGTCATCAATGAAGACAATGACATACTTATCTAGAACATCATGGAACACCCGGTTCATCAACTCCATAAAGGTGGCTGGGGCATTGGTCAACCCGAAGGACATGACCAAGAACTCATAATGACCATAGCGAGATCTGAATGCTATCTTGCTGATATCACTATCTCTGATCTTCAACTGATGGTACCCTGACCGGAGATCAATCTTCGAGAACACTTTAGCACCCGATAGTTGATCGAATAGGTCATCGATCCTAGGCAAAGGATACCGATTCTTGATTGTCAATTTGTTTAACTCACTGTAGTCAATGCACATACGCATACTACCGTCCTTCTTTTTCACAAACAACACAGGGGCTCCCTAAGGAGATACACTGGGTCTAATGAAACCCTTCTTCAATAGGTTATTCAACTGTTCTTGTAGCTCCTTCAACTTAGTTGGGGCCATCCTGTAAGGTGCCTTGGATACTGGGGCTGCACCAGGAATCAGATCTATCATGAACTCTGCCTCTCGATCTGGTGGCAACCGCGTCAGATCGTCAGGAAAGACATCTGGAAAGTCCCTCACCACAGACAACTCTTCCAAAGGCCTAACTTTGGCTTCAGTGTCTATCACAGATGCCAGGTAACACTGACATCCCTCCGCCAACAACTTCTGTACTTGGAGGGCAGAGATGATAACTTTCTTGGGTCTCTCCCGCCTAGTACCCATAAACACAAACTCTTCACCTTCAGTTGGTTTGAACAGAACCTTCCTCTCTGAACAGATTAGACTGGCCTTATGAGTTGATAGCCAATCCATTCGCAAAATCACATCAAAGTTTTTCATATCCAGCAATACTAAACTTGCTTCGAGCCCAAGACCACACACATGTACAGGCCAAGGACCGCAAACTGAGTCAAGTTCAACCTTGCTACCCATTGGTGTACTGACTATCAATTTCTGGGCCATTTGCTTTGGTTCGACAGGTATCTTCTTAGCAAAACTAGGGGACACAAAAGAATGTGATGCCCCCGAGTCAAACAAAGCATACGCAGGCTGAGAGCAAACAAGAACCACACCTGACAAGCAACAGACAACCAATCATAGAAACAAAAGCTATAAATATGCACATCTTAAGAGTAGAGTGCAGTACCTGTAATAACACTAGGATCGGCTTGGGCCTCTTCATTTGTCACAGAATACACCCGACCTTGAGATCTGTGGCCCGAAGTAGGAAGAAGAGAACGCACAGCTGCCTTGGCTTGGGGTGCCTTTTGTGTAGCTGCACCTAGAGGACCTATCATCCGAGGATGAGGATAGTCTCAAACCATATGCCTGGACTCCTTGCAATTGTAACATATAAGGGTCTGGGAACCATAGTGAGGAGTTGATGTAGGCTTGGGTGCTTGCATCGCATTTGACCTACGGGACTGGACCAGAAAAGCAGTAATGTAGGATCCTCTCTTTTGGAACTTTGTGGATCCCTTAGGCTCATAAGAGGTCATGGGCCTTTTACCAGCCTGAGTGGCCCTGTAGTTCTCTCTCTGCTGGTCCTCAATCACCTTGGCGGCCTGAACCGTCTCAGCATAAGTAGTGTACTTGTGAAGCACCACAGAAGTACTAATGCTAGGTCTAAGCCCCTTCTCAAACTTCCTAGCCTTCACATCCTCGACCTTCATGTGTATCGGGGCAAAATAGAACAGCTCCTCAAAAGCTTGCTGGTACTCAAGGACCGATTTGGATCTTTGAAAACTCAGAATCCTTCTTATCATGGAAGTTCTGAGGGAAATCTTTTTTGAAGATGACTTCTTTGAATTGAGCCCAAGTTGCCTCTGGGTGAGTTGCCCAAAAATGGTCCTTAGAGGAGAGCCACCAAGCATCAGAATCACCCCGAAGCTGGTAGGTAGCACACCGGATCTTGTCCATGTCATTGCACTGTATCACTTCAAAGATCCTCTCAAGGTCCCTTATAAATGTTGTCGGGAAAAAGGAATCATGGGCCATCTTGTAGAAGGTTAGAGGACGATGTTTCTAAAATCTTTCCGACAGCTTAGAAGCATCTGCCCAAGCCGGAGCCACCGCTTGGATTGAAGGAGCCACTGAAGTGGGAGGTAGAGTAGGTGTTAGCACCTCTTGTGCCAAAGAAGTTCCAGCGATAGTAGGAACCAAGGGAACATTAGGTATGGCAGAACCCACAGGGGCAAGTGGTGGAGGATTGACTTGCACAGGAGGGGGCACTGGCTGCCTCTCCCTAACAAAGTCTTAGAACATTGCAGTCATATTTTGCATAAATTGGCGCTGCTCTTGTTGCGCCTCCCTATGCTCTCGTTCCATGGATTGCAACCTATTGCTCAACAAGGCGGCGACATCCGCATTATTATTAACTGGCAGTCCTATCGGTAAAACCGTATTCGAATCCTCGTCGGCCTCTTCCCTAGTAGGGGAATGGTTAGCATTGGACTGCGTGTTAACCATGGTGAACACCTGGTTACAGTCAACTCCCACAGTTATGGGCACAATAGCAATCATAGGCAATCAACCATAAAATTGCTTTACAAAGGTAACCACAGGCCATAAGAGGGGTAAGGGAAGCAATAATGTGGGTAACAAGCATTAGAAACAAGTCGGTTAAGCAAAACAGGGTCAAAAACTCTTTCTGGCCTGGGCGGTTTTAAGTGTGGTTTCACTTAATATTCAAAACCGCAGGTAAATCCGACTTTAACAAAACCCAGAAAATAGCTTCTGTTAAGTGCGGATTCACAGGTGGTTTCACTAGACTAAAACCATGGGTAAAACCACATGGCCCAAAACTTAAAAATTAAAACCTGCGACTTAAAGGGTTATTGTTCTATTTTCAAAACACCTCTGAAAGGCTTTGGAGAACCTTAGGAGCAACCGTAGCTTCTCTCTCCTCCATTTCTTGGTAGATTTTGGTACTCAAATCACTCCACCACAGCACTCGATCGATTTCAGGTATGGTCTCTTCCTTTTCTATTGATCCCTCTCTCTCTCCCATCGATTTCTCTCATAGAGATGCCCCAAAATGCGTTTTCTGGTTTATGGAAACTTGGGGTTTCACTTTCTTTTTGTAAAATAGATTGTTTATAGCCCACTCCTAATCGATTTCACACCATAAGCAACCTATATGAGGCATCTTCCACGATTTTGCACCTACATTAGGGATTTGGGTTGGGTTTTGGAGAAATCCCAAACCCTAACCGAAAAAATTTCTTTTCTTTTTGCCTCAACTGAATTCGGTTTTGCTATGTAGTGTCAATTTGCACTAATTTGGGTTGTCACTATCATCTTTACTTTGTTTACCACTACTCAAATTCCCAACCCCAAGTTTGGACCAAAATTTCTGTTCTCTTTTTATCAAATCTGAATCCATTTTTTTTTTTTTTTTTTTGCTATATATATGCTTAGTTTCCTTTAATTTAGTTGACTTAAGACATAATTACTTGTTTATCATGATGTAAACTCCAAGCACCACATCTGAAAATAAATCCATATATATATAATTTTTTCTTCTTGTTTGGTATCGCTGTTTTGTATGAGATTTCAAGTTCTTTGTTATCTATCAAATCAACCCCACAATGGCCATGCATTTCCTATTTCCCTAGCATCTTAAGCCACAGATTGATAGAAATCTGAACTTTCTAATTTAAAATCCTGTTGTAATTTAGTTACTTGAAAGGGGAAAATCGAGGACTAAAGTTTAAGCCTCATTTTCCTTACTTTGTTCATTTGTTCATGCCTTAGCATTCAATATATTAACCCGCTATACATGTTTGATTTTGGCTGCAGGTTAACAAAATCCATGGCCCCAAGGACACGTCGTGCACGGGCTGAACAAGCTGCACCTATAGTTCTGGATCCACTGTGGTTTCGAGACAGAGAAACAGGGGCTTTACCGAGACTACTTCCACCTCAAGAGTATCGTGGAAGGACGGGATGTAGTATTGGATGATCTCAAAGCCTACAAGGTGGGGCCGAGATTTGATTCATTGGGGTGGACCAACCTCCTCAATCTCCCAGAACCATTTTACCCCAAGGTCATCCGTCACTTTTACTCCAATCTGGTCACCGAGAATTTGGGCACAAGAGACTATAGAATTATCTCATATGTCAAGGGAGTTACTATAACTTTCACAGCAGCACAGCTAGCAGGTATCCTAAATGTGGGTATTTGGGGAGAGAGACCTATAGTGCACCGGGAAAGAGCCCTTACTCCTTCCTCAAGCGGGAGGCTTAGGGGTATTTGAGAAGAAGGTGCCTGAAACTTCATTTGCTAAGTCTCCAAGGATACTGAGCCGAATTGTTCAGCACACCATCGTGCCCATAGCAGGTCACCGCACCATGCCTTCTATCTTTGTGGGATTTTACAAGGGCATACCAATCTGCCTACCCTACATCATTATGCGCACCATGGCTCATGTTGGGCAGAATCCTAAGAAGAACTTAGATTTACCTTACGGGAGGCTGCTTACAACTATCTTTCTACACTTCGGGGTTGACTTGAGCAGGGAGGATCAAGACTTAACTGAAGATCCACCTCTAGATCGCAATGCAGTGGCGAGGATGCGGATTGCAGTTGACACATACAGTGATGGGAAACCAATTCCCTCAGCAGAGGGTTACGGGCCTAAGCCTCAGGTACCGAAGCCTCCTCCTCAGCCAGCTGCACATGTGGCTTCGACATCAGGCACTGCTCTAGTAGGGTCAGACATAGACATGATTCTTGCGGTCTTGGGTCAGATGAGCACTGACATGACTCAGGGCTTCGCTGGTGTAAATGCCCAACTAGATGTATCCGACCAGCACATCGAAAACCTTGAGAGGCAGGTGCATGACATGCATTCCTATCTTCATGATGAAGGGACCGATGATGAGTCAGGCAGTGATGATGAGATGGACTTATAGACTCCCAGCCCTTCCTAGCATGTTTCTCCTTGGAACTTTAAGTTATTAGCCTTACTATTTAGCATTTTCTTTTTCTTTTTTTTTTTTCTTCTCTGGTTGTAAGAACCCATAATTAGCACTTCAGCTAAAATTTTATACTTTCCTTCTCTTTTGGGTTATGGACGATGTAAGGAACAACTGAAACTAAGCAATATATATATATACAAGTCTTTTCCTTCTACTGTTGTTCCTATTAGTCACTATTGTCATCGGCTTTCACCCTGACTTGTCTTCTCCCTATAGTACACACACATTCCAATTATTCTTGTTGAAGGCTTTTACTTTAGACCCTAATTGCATGGGGTAAATCATAAGTCCACAAGACTGTGGTTGGTGCAGAGCATCACGCTGTCACGCCCCTATTCCAGATAAGGAATATAATATAATATAAAGGGTGACTAGGACGATGCGTGTCATCCTACTAAACCGTCCGGATCACTGACATAGTGTACCAATGCACAGTCATAACCAATATTAACACAATATAATATCAGAATAAGGAAAAAAAAAGGAATATTACATTCCAAAGATCAGTAGTATTGCGGAAGCGTATAGAATCAAATAGTTACAAGATGTTCAAAGGCTAGATGATAAATACAGTAGTTAGTTACATTTCCAATGACCATCTAATAACTATCAAAGGGGTATAACAGTAAATGTTTATACACGGGCCCAAGCTCCAAAAGTAAATCAAAAGGGACCAAGTCCCGAATATCCTCACGGCCCATAGGCATAATCATCACAAGGACACTCGTCGTCATGTTCCTCGAACACAGCTTCCGACTCCTCCTCACCAATCTCATCGTATCCCGAGGGCTGAACTCCAAGTCCCGCAAGATACCTGTCACCTGCATCATAATCTAAAAAGTATGCGCACTAGGGGGTTAGCTCCACTGAGCCAGTAAGGGGATGGGGATGCACAAACACGTAATTCACATAGTCCAATGATGCATGCACACGTTAATTCTATTTTTTCACCTAACAAACAACTAAGTCAGAGGTATATGCTACTGTGACAACTCGAAAGACAATGTGGGGCACTTATCTTATCACCACAATGAATTCTCAATTGTCACCAGGGGACCTACGCCGATCGAAGCCTCCAAGACCACTCAGTGGTAGACCCCGATAACCAATACTACCATGACTGGCCTCTCTCCCCTCCATAGAATCCGATGTACTGATTACCAAACTCCTAAACCCCTGTTGGTAAGGGTCACAGCATAAGGGTGCAAAATCCTAGCCGCAGATATACTACATGCAAGTCCTATCGTCCCGAGAGGTAATCCGGGCGCATCAACTTTTCATCTGGTTTAGTGCCTGGTTACCAGCATGGCACGGCGCATATAGTTCAACATGACATTCAACATAATTACTTCATAAGTATTTATAGTATCCGGGGTTTCGGCACCGGCACCCATTGGCACTGTAACCCATCAAAGTAAAGCATCTCCAATCATCATCATAACAATCATATATAAAACTATACAATATGTGCAAGCATGCTTAATAATTTATAATGATGACATAATATACAATGCAATAATAATATCAAGCCCAAACAACCAAACCCACTCACCGTATGTGTTATGTCTCAAGTTATGGGTTGCCGCCGGGGTTAAGTAATACGTTGCAAGAAAGGGGAAATATAACCTAATGGAAAAGTGAGAACAGGGTTAATTATGTAAACGGGGAGAATCCCCAAAAAATACCCCATAATTTAGCTAAGTTTAAGGTTTCAGAGACAGGGTGGTTTTATGGGTGGTCTCATGCCCAAAACCAGAATCCACATGTAAATCCTAGCTAACCAGGGGCTCAGGAAGGTCTCTGCCCAGTGTGATTCTATGGGTGGTTTGTCTCAGAACAAGAAACCACACCTAAAACTGACTTTAACAGAGCTTTCTTAGGACAGTGGTTTCAGGGTGGTTTCTCGTAGGTACTGAAACAATATATAAAACCACACACCTGCAGAACCAAAAATGGAAAGGTTTCTCATCAAGGGTTCCTTCCCCAAGGGGTTTGAGGGTAAGGAGGCTTCAAGAAAGCTTCCCCCTAAGTTCAGTAGGGTCTTATGACCTCA
The DNA here is from genome assembly GCF_018873765.1 of Telopea speciosissima. NCBI lineage: Eukaryota > Viridiplantae > Streptophyta > Magnoliopsida > Proteales > Proteaceae > Telopea > Telopea speciosissima. The sequence goes on from NW_025317482.1 coordinate 65,525, forward strand.
TTAGGTCCATGTAATCCCGAGAACTCAAGAGGGAAAGCAACAAGAATCCTATTTTAGGGCACAATAGGGTAGAAACCCTAAGTCTTTCAATTGGAGAGGGATTGTGAACTTTAGTACTAGTCATGGAGTGAAATAGCTCCACAATAATCACAGCCAAGGATTCCAATCGATCTTTGGGTTCTAAGACAAACCTCTAGACCGATTCTCTCCCGTTTCTCCAAATCCCAAATCAAAATAAAAGAAGGGAGAAAGTTTTAATGGCTTACCTACCCTAAGGTAGAAGCTCCATGTTGAGGCTCCAAGAGGTGGGGTCTTAAACCTCCCACTAAGCTGCTCCACCCTTCTCCCTCCTTTTCTCCTTCCTCTTTACTTCTCCACGTTTAGGGTAGATGAGAATGATGAATGAGAAGTAAATGTTCTCTCTCTCCCTCTTGGACTTATTTATAACAAGTGGGTATTGGGTACCTCAAGTCAAATGGGTCATGAGGGCTTAAGGGGTTGATGACCCATTAGTTCTATTTGGGTAAGAGAAAGGAATATCCAACCTTGGGTCAAATAGAGTTAGATGGACCCTTAGGTTAAATTGCCACTTAAGCCCAATGGGCCTCTTAAGCTAATGGGCCTGCCCACTAGTTATAATTAGGAAAGAACCTAATTAAAAGATGAGCTCACATGATATGGGTATAATTGCTCTTCACATGTTTCCCCAAGGCAAGTGGGACCCATAAGTGAATCATTTCCCCACTCAACTAAAATAGCCCGGGTGGTTCAACCTTGGCCCGTACTTTGAGGTCACTGCGAGAAAAGGGTAAATAAACAATTTAAGGGCTAGAACTTACACTTCTAGTGTCATGGTTTATCACCCATGACCCCAAATAGCTTCACCATAGTAATGCCACGCTCATCACTGAACGAAGTGTCCAACTGAGGCGACGGTCCAGGATGCTCTCTCCTAAACTCCTCGCTTCCCGGGCTGGTACTTGGAGGATAGTCAACAAAGTTGCCATCAACAAACTTTCCCCACTGGCGGTTGAGGAACCTTTCCTCTACAGGTAAGCTTGTACTGCAGTCAATGATTTTGTAGGTGGGTTTGACCATCAAAGAGAACAGGTCACCAGCATACATGGCAGCGGTATCTACACGCCACGAGAAAGAAATCATATTTAATTGCATTCAGGGGTGCGGGTATAACAACATGTCTAATAAGAGATAATGACACTTTTTAGAAAATCCCAAACCCAAAAAAGTACAGAAATGCCCCCAAATAATCCCAAACGACCCACCCGGTCTGGTTTAAACTGAAAATGAACATACGTCGAAATAGGTATCAATTCAAACGTCATGACCCTCAACATCGGATCCACACCTCTAATAATAGATAAGGACACTTTTTCGAAAATCCCAAACCCAAAAAAGTGCAGAAATGCCCCAAAATAAAACAACACACTTGATCTGGCTCGAACTAAAAGTGAACATATGTCAAAATACGTATCAATTCAAAGGACAAGACCCTCAACATCGCATTCACACATGTAATAAAAGATAAGTACACTTTTTAGAGAATCCCAAACCCAAAAAAATACAGAAATGCCCCAAAATAACCACAAACGACCCACCCGATCTGGTTTAAACCGAAAATGAACATATATCAAAATAGGTATCGATTCGAAGGTCACGACCCTCAAGATTGCATCCACACGTTAAATAAGAGATAAGGACACTTCTTAAAAAGTCTCAAACCTAAAAAAGTACAAAAATGCCCCCAAATAACCCCAAACGACCCACCTGGTCAGGTTTAAACCGAAAATGAACATATGTCGAACTAGGTATCGATTCGAAGGTCACGACCCTCAACATCGCATCCACACGTCTAATAAGAGATAGGGACACATTTTAGAAAATCCCAAACCCAAAAAAGTACAGAAATGCCCCCAAAAAACTCCAAACGACCCACCAGGTCTGGTTCGGTCTGAAAATGAACATATATCAAAATACGTATCGATTCGAGGGTCATGACCCTCAACATCACATCCACACATATAATAAGAGATAAAGACACTTTTTAGAAAATCCCAAACACAAAAAAGTACAGAAATACCCCCAAATAACCCCAAACGACCCACCCGGTCTGGTTTAAACCGATAACGAACATATGCCAAATTAAGTATCAATTCGAAGGTCACGCCCCTCAACATCGCATCCACACATCTAATAAAAAATAAGAAAACTTTTTAGAAAATCCCAAACCTAAAAAAGTACAGAAATGCCCCCAAATAACTCCAAACGACCCATCAGGTCTGGTTCAGACCGAAAATGAACATATGTCAAAATACGTATCGATTCGAAGGTCACGACCCTCAACATCACATCCACACATATAATAAGAGATAAAGACACTTTTTCGAAATTCCCAAACTCAAAAAAGTACAAAAATGCCCCCAAATAACCCCAAACGACCCACCCAGTCTGGTTTAAACTGATAATGAACATATGCCAAAATAGGCAACAATTTGAAGGTCACGACCCCCAACATCGCATCCACACGTCGCTCAACACCGCATCCACACGTCTTATAAGAGATAAGGACACTTTTTAGAAAATCCCAAATCTAAAAAAGTACAGAAATGCCCCCAAATAACCACAAACGACCCAAGTGGTCTGGTTTAAACTAAAAATTAACATAAGTCGAAATAGGTATCGATTCGAAGGTCACAACCCTCAACATTGCATCCACACGTCTAATAAGAGATAAGGACACTTTTTAGAAAATCCCAAACCCAAAAAAATATAGAAATGCCCCCCAAAACCACAAACGACCCACAGTGCAGTTCGGACCGAAAATGAACATAAGTCAAAATACGCATCGATTCAAGCACGACCCTCAACATCGCATCCACACGTATAACAGGAGATAAGTACACTTTTTAGAAATTCCCAAACTCAAAAAGTACAGAAATGCCCCCAAATAACCCCAAACGACCCAGGCGTCTGGTTTAAATAAAAAATGAACATAAGTAGAAGTAGGTATCGATTGGAAGGTCACGACCCTCAACATTGCATCCACACGTCTAATAATAGATAAGGACACTTTTTAGAAAATCCAAAACCCATAAAAGTGCAGAAATAACCCCAAATAACCCCAGACGACCCACCTGGTCTGGTTTAAACTGAAATTGAACATATGCCGAAATGGGTACCGATTCGAAGGTCAAGACCCTCAACATCGCATCCACACGTCTAATAAGAGATAAAGACACTTTTTAGAAAATCCCAAACCCAAAATAGTACAGAAATGCCCCCAAATAAGCCCAAACGACCCACTCGGACTGGTTCGGACAAAAAATAAAGATATGTCAAAATACGTATCGATTCAAAGGTCACGATCCTCAACATCGCATCCACACGTCTAATAAGAGATAAGGACACTTTTTAGGAAATCACAAACCCAAAAAAGCATAGAAATGCCCCAAAATAACCCTAAATGAACTACCCGGTCTGGTTTAAACCGATAATGAACATATGCCAAAAATGGTATCAATTCAAAGGTCATGATCCTCAACATCGCATCCACACGCCTAATAAGAGATAAGGACACTTTTTAGAAAATCCCAAACCCCAAAAAGTACAGAAATGGTTCCAAATAACCCCAATCAACCCACCCGGTCTGGTTCGGACCGAAAATGAACATAAATCGAAATACTTATCGATTCGAACGTCATGACTCCCAACATCGCATCCACACGTCTGATAAGAGATAAGGACACTTTTTAGAAAATCCCTAATCTAAAAAAGTACAGAAATGCCACCAACTAACCCCTCACAACCCACCCTGTCAGGTCGGATAAAAAATGAACATAAGTCAAAATACATATCGATTCGAAGGTCACGACCCTCAACATCGCGTCCACATGTCTAATAAGAGATAAGAACACTTTATTGAAACTCTCAAACCCAAAAAAGTATAGAAATGCCCCCAAATAGCCCCAAACGACGCACCCAGTCTGGTTTAAACCGAAAAAGAACATGTGTTGAAATAGGTTTCGCTTCGAAGGTCACGACCCTGACCATTGCATCCATACATCTAATAAGAGGTAAGGACACTTTTTAGAAAATCCCAAACCCAAAAAAGTACAGAAATGCCCCCAAATAAACCCAAACGACCCACCTGGTTTGGTTCGGACCGAAAATGAACATATGTCAAAATACGTATCGATTCGAAGGTCACGACCGTCAACATCGCATCCACACATCTAATAAGAGATAAGGACACTTTTTAGAAAATCCCAAACCCAAAAAAGTACTGAAATGCCCCCAAATAACCCCAAATGACCCACTTGGTTTGGTTCGGACCGAAAATGAACATAAGTCGAAATACGCATTGATTCGAATGTCGCGACCCTAACCATCACATCCACACGTCTAATAAGAGATAAGGACACTTCTTAGAAAATCCAAAACTCAAAAAAGTACAGAAATGCACCCAAATAACCCCAAATGACCCAGGCGGTCTGGTTTAAACTGAAAATGAACACAAGTCGAAATAGGTATCGATTGGAAGGTCATGACCCTGAACATTGCATCCAAACGTCTAATAAGAGATAAGAATACATTTTAGAAAATTGCAAACCCAAAAAAGTACAGAAATGCCACCAAATAACCCCAAACGACCCACCCAGTCTGGTCAGACAAAAAATGAACATAAGTAGAAATATGTATCGATTCGAAGGTCATGACCCTCAACATTGCATCCACATGTCTAATAATAGATAAGGACAGTTTTTAGAAAATCACAAACCCAATAAAGTACAGAAATGCCCCAAAATAACCCCAAATGAACTACCCGGTCTGGTTTAAATCGATAATCAACATATGCCAAAATAGGTAGCGATTCGAAGGTCACGACCCTCAACATCACATCCACACGTCTAATAAAAGATAAGGACACTTTTTAGAAAATCCCAAATCTAAAAAAGTATAGAAATGCCCCCAAATAACCACAAATGTCCCAGGCGGTCTGGTTAACACCGAAAATGAACATAAGTCGAAATAGGTTTCGATTCGAAGGTCACGACTTTCAACATTGCATCCACACGTCTAATAAGAGATAAGGACACTTTTTAAAAACATCCCAAACCCAAAAAAGTACAGAAATGCCCCCAAATAACCACAAACGACCCACCTCCCGGTTCGGATAAAAAATGAACATAAGTCAAAATACGTATCGATTCGGAGGTCACGAACCTCAACATTGCATTCACACGTCTAATAAGAGATAAGGACACTTTTTAAAAAATCCCAAACCCAAAAGAGTACATAAAGGCCCCCAAATAACCCCACACGGCCCACCTGGTATGGTTTAAACCGAAAATGAACATATGCCAAAATAGGTATCGATTCGAAGGTCACGACCCTCAACATCGCATCCACACGTCTAATAAGAGATAAGGACACTTTTTAGAAAATCCCAAACCCAAAAAAGTACAGAAATGCCCCCAAATAACCCCAAACGAACTACCCAGTCTGGTTGAAACCGATAATAAACATATGCCGAAAAAGGTATCGATTCGAAGGTCACGACCCTCAACATCGCATCCACACATCTAATAAGAGATAAGGAAACTTTTTAGAAAATCCCAAACCCCAAAAAGTGAGGGTTGTGACCTTCGTATCGATACCAATTTTGATAAATGTTTTTTTGAGAGGAGAGAGAAGCTCTGGAGATTTTGAGAGTGGTGCTCCAGGTGTTTGCTCTTGGTGATGGCCGGCAGGCCATTGGCTTCGGCTGATGGTCTTCTTCCTCCCCCCAATCCGGGAGAGGGGGAAGCTAGGGGTTCGGTGGATGGCGGTTCTAAGTCGGCAAGGGGTGATCTTGGTGGTGGATCAAGGCCGAGAGAAGTTGCAGCAGGTGAGGGAACCTCCTCGGGTGGTGGTGGTGTTTTGGTGGTAGGATCAGGAATGGATATGCATGGAGAAGCTGTTAGGAAGGGGGTGTCCTGGACCTCATTGTTTCAATCTTCTTCAAGCTCTCTTAATAGTGAAGGTTTGGAGTTAAGTTTCATTGAGCCTGTTTGTATTGATGGTATGCATGTTGCACAATGTTCTTCAGCCATGCTTAAGGCAGAATTATCTAAATGGAAGAACGCTCTTCTTGGGCATTTCATTGGCCGTAGGCCAAGTTTTACTTATGTTAAGGAAGTGCTACTGAAACAATGGAGTATTTCTAGGCATGTGGATGTTAATCTTTTAGAGAGTGGATTCTTTGTTTTCCGTTTCAATTTGGAGGAAGATAAAGTTAAAGTGCTAGAAGGAGGACTATGGACTGTGCAACAAAGACCGTTGATCCTCCGGCCTTGGAAACCAGGAATGAAGCTTGAAAAGGTTGAATTAAACTCCATTCCTATCTGGATTACTTTCCCCAACCTTCCATTTCACTTTTGGAATGTGGAGGCTTTGAGTTTGATTGCTAGTGTTATCGGCAAATCGATTGCCATTGACAAAATGACACTGACTAAGGAAGGCTCTCCTATGCCCGCTTATGTGTTGAAATTGAGGCTACCCAAGATCTCCCGGAGCAAGTGGCTGTCCATGATGATGAAGGGTTGGTGTTCTTTCAAAAAGTGAAGTATGAATGGTGTCCTCCCCGCTGCAATAGCTGCATGATTTTTGGCCATGCCACTAGTCAATGTGGTGCTAATCAAGCTACACAAAAGTGTAACAGCCGAAAAGAGTGGAGGGTGAAAGCTGGTGCAGGTCATTCTCAGGTGGCCGGAGCTGGACGTGGTGGTGGTGCTCAGGCCATGCACGGTGGTGATGGGGCTGAGATTCAAAATTCAAATGTAGGTGCCAACTTGGGTGAAAGATTTGCTGGATCACGGAATCTATTGGGATCACGAAATCTGTGGGGATTTCCAAGTCTGCTGGTTCTAGAAATCTTCCTAATTCTCCAACCAAGATTGCAGCTGGTAAGGGGAAGGAAGTTGTTCATGTCAATGCATTTGCTTTGCTGGAAGATCTAACGGAGGAAGTTGCCTATGATCCAAAGGAGCTAATGTTGGATGCTGATTCTTGCAACATCTTATTAGGAGATGAGCTAGACGATGGGCGATCCAAGGGATTCTTTAATTACGAAAGATGGGGAGAATCTTGGAAGAAAAGGTATAGCTGGCTTGGATGGTGTGGAGATTTTGGAAAATTCAAATGGGATGAATGTGACAACTGGGTCTTCTCCTACTAAAGCCCATGCGTTCACCATGAAGGAAAGAATTGGTGAGGGTGGAGAGAAGGAGAGTGGGGCACTTATGGAAGGTAATAAATCTTCCACTTCAGTTTTGGTAAGCAATGCTGATTGGGGGAGCTCTATTAGGGATTCTCTTTTGAAGATTCTTGATGAGGGGGCCACATTGGATGGTGATGTCATTGAAGAAGGAGATAAAGAAGTTGCCCGACCAGATTTGATTTCCAAAACTGCTAGCCTCTCCACCAAAGGGAGAAAGGATTCGGCTAGCTTATCTTTGAATGACCCCACATTTGAAGGTATGTCCAACCCCACTATCCCCATTGTTTTAAATTCAGATAAAGAGGGGAGAGGATTAAGGGAGCAGGGAAGGAGAAGATTTTTGTCTTCTTTCAAGCCTCAGCGTATTGAAATCATTGCCAATCCTAGTTCGGCTGTGAAGGGGACTGAGAGTGGATTGGCTTTGGGGGGTAAGAAGCTGGCTCCAACCCCCCCTTCTAATCGTTCCTTGTGAATAGTCTATGCTGGAATGTGAGAGGGCTGAATGCCCCTGAAAAACAAAGAAGTGTTAAAAGAATGCTTGCTGCCAAGGAGTATAAGTTGGCTATTCTTTTGGAGACAAAAGTTAAGGAGAATAATGTTAATACTACTTTTCAAAACCTTAAAGGGGATGGAAATTCACTCATAACTGTAGTCCAGAACACCATACCAGAATCTGGATTGGTTGGGATGAGGAGAGCTTAAAGGTTGAGATCATTAAATCTAAACCTCAATTTATTCATTTGAAAGTTGGAATTCTTGGTTCTTCTTTGCCCTTCCATCGCACCTGTTTATGCTTTTAATACTCTTAAGGGGAGGCTTGAGTGTGGAAGGACATAGAGGAAATTGCTCTTGGTATGATCGACCGGGCTGTAATGGGGATTTTAATATTGTTCGGCATCGAATGAGAAGCTTGGAGGGGAGGCCATTCTCTCATGGGGCTGTAGAGGACTTTAACGCTTGTATTTTCAATTCGGGCCTAGCTGATTTGAAGTGGAAAGGAGAAATGTTTACTTGGAGTAATAACCAAAGAGGCAACAGCAGAATTTGTTGTAAACTTGATCAGGTCTTAGTTAACAGCCATTGGCTGGATAAACTATGTTTTTTTGAGGCGAATTTCCTTTGCCCTGGTATCTTTGACCATAGTCCAATCATCCTTAAGTTGTTGGACAATCTCAATTCAGGTCCAAAGCCTTTCAAGTTTTTCGATGCCTGGACTACTCATGGAGATTACTTTGAAGTGGTTAAGAAAGGCTGGGCTTTCCCTATAAAGCCGCAGTCCAATCCTCTTCTTTGTTTCGCTGCAAAGTTAAGGAATGTTAAGCTTGAGCTGAAGAGGTGGAATAAGGAGGATTTTGGGGATGTTTTTCACTTTGTCAAGGTGGCCGAAGAGGAACTTTCCAGAATTCAGGCTGATATATCTTTGAATCCAATGGATGATTCTCTAATTATCCTAGAGAGAGAGGCCAAGGGCAAGCTCTGGAGTGCTTTGCAAATGGAGGAGAGGGTCCTAAAGGAGAAATCTAGGGTGAAGTGGCTACAACTAGGAGATGGAAATAACAGTTTTTTTCATAAGTCCATGCGCAGCAGATTCAATAGAAAGTATATTCTGGAGATTGTTGATTAGAATGGAGTGGTGGTTGATGAACCAAAAAGGATTAAAGAAGAGGCTGTAAAGTTTTATTGTAATTTATTTGGGACTGATTCAATAGATGAGGGAACCTACCCCAATTCTATCCACCTTTCGGGTGTTGTTTCTGAATTTCAGATATTGGAATTGGAAAGGGAGATTAGTAGAGAGGAGATCAAGGGTGTGGTCTTTGCTATGAAAGATTCTAAGGCCCCAGTGCCTTATGGTTTTGGGGCTAGATTTTACAAAACAACCTGGGAGATTATTGAGGAGGACCTTATCAAGGCTATTAAATGGTTTTTTGAGAACTCCTTTATGCCCTATGCTGTTAATGCTACCTTTATTTCTCTGATCCCTAAATCTGGAGATGTTTCCTCCTTTGTGGGCTATATACCCATTGCCCTTTGCAATCTGCTCTACAAGATCATTACTAAGATCATCTCTAATAGACTCCAGAAGGTTATTGGCAAGGTGATTAGTTTCAATCAATCAGCTTTTATCAAAGGAAGATCTATAGAGAGGAATTGAGCAGAAAGCAGCCAACCCCACTGTGGTGTTGAAGGTTGATCTCCATAAAGCCTATGACTCCTTGAGCAGGAACTTTCTATTTGGAGTGATGGAAAGGATGGGCTTCACAGGGAAATTCCTTGGATGGGTTAAGGCCTGTGTTACCACACCCATATTCTCCGTTCTCATTATTGGCAGCCCCACAGGTTACTTCAAGGGAGGTAGAGGTATCAGGCATGGTGACCCGCTCTCTCCTTATTTGTTCACTATTGCCATGGAAGCTTTTTCAGGAATTATGTGAAGGCTGGAAGTAGATGGACAAATCAAATTGCTGCCTAGATGTAAAGCTCTACATCTTTCTCACCTTATATTTGCGGATGACCTAATGATCTTTGTGAAGGCCAACCGCGAATCTATTTTGGCTAGTTTGGGGGGTCTTGACGAGTTTGCAGGTCTTTCAGGGCTGCATCTCAATAGATCTAAGTCCTCTATTATTGTAGGGGGCCTAACCCAAACTAGTAGTATGGAACTTTTGGAATTAACAGGTTTCTCTGAGACCACTCTCCCTATCAGGTACCTCAGCGTCCCTCTTGTCTCGGGCAAGCTGTCCTTGAAAGATTGCAGTCCTATTTTAGATTTGGTTCGAAGGAAATTGGAAGGATGGAAAGCCAGGTTTTTATCTTATGCTGGGCGTCTCCAACTTATCTCTTTTGTGCTCCAAGGATGCTACATTTACTGGGCTGGTATTTTTGGGCTGCCAGGTAACCTTATCTCACAGCTTGAGTCCATGTTTTCTAATTTCCTTTGGTCAAGCCCCTCGCTTGAAAGGAAAATGCACTTCATTTCTTGGGATGCGGTCTGCAAGCCTAAAACTGAAGGAGGTCTTGGGCTTAAGCAGGTTAAGGAGATGAATGTGGCTGGTATTATGAAGCAAATCTGGTGGTTTGCCTCCAAGCAAAACCGACTTTGGGTGCATTGGGTCCAGCAGAGGTACCTCAAGCAGGAATCGCTTTGCACAGTTAAGGTGTTGCATAATTGCTCTTGGGTTTGGAGGAAAGTTTTAAAATATAGAGATAAGGCATTGCCTTTAATTAATACCTTCATTGGCAATGGCAGATCCACCAAACTTTGGTTCGACAAGTGGAACCCAAAGGGACTCCTTTTTAATAGGTTTGGTAGTAGGATTTGCTATGATGCGGGATCTTATGCGCTTGCAGCCCATCATGCACTTGTCAAGGAAATTGTTCGGGATGGAGACTGGCTGCCTGGCCCTTCAACCTCTTTTGACCTTATTGATGTGTGGAGAGCCCTCCCCTCTATTGATAAGTTGCATGGTGACAACCCGGATTTGGAAGTCTGGACTGGCAATCCGACATGTATCTTTTCAACCAAATTGGCTTGGAATGCCACCCGTGTGAAGGCCAACCCCGTGGATTGGAGTGAAGCAGTTTGGTTTGAAGGCAGCATTAAGTCCCACTCTTTTGTTTCTTGGAAGTGTTTGGTCGATGCTCTCCCCACTAGGGATAATCTTCTTCATAGGGGGATCCCGGTTCAGCATAGTTGTGAGTTTTGTTGGGCTGGTATTGAGAGCAGAAACCATATTTTCTTTGCTTGCCCTTTTTCCATTGATATTTGGAGGAGGATCTTTGGTATGTGTTCTCTTCATGGACTTTAGGCTCCCATGAACATATTTGATGCTGCCATTTGGGTTCAGTATGCGGTAGGAAGAGCGGGGAGCTTAGGTGTGGTTTTAAAGCTTGCATTTTGTGCCACTGTCAAGCATATTTGGTTTGAAAGAAATTTCAGAATTTTTTGCCAAAAGGCTAGATCTAAGGATCAGATTGTGGAAGCTATCAAGGGGGATGTTAGGACTGCAGTCACATCTGGTTCTTTGAGTGGGGATCCTAGTCCTGCTAATTCCCACATTGCATCGGCCTGGAACTTGCAATCATTGGACTATTAGGATGCCGAGACCATGCTCGTGGTTCTTACCTCCTAACAATTTGTGGTCCCTTTACTGTGATGGTTCGCTGTCCGATGGTAGAGCTGCTTTAGGAGGAGTGATTCGTAATGCGATTGGACAACCTGTAGCTGCATTTGCTAACCAAGGGCTGGAACTTTGCATTCTCTCTATGGAGCTGGCTGCTATACATAGAGGCATCTCCCTTTGCATAGAGAGAGGAATCCTTGATGTTTCGGTCAGATCCGATTCCAAGTTGGCGATTGACACCATTTCTGGCAAGGTTGTAGGACCTTGGAAAGTACAACCTATCAAGAGTAGAATCCTTGCTTTGGCTAATGATCTGAGAATGAAAGAATTCACCCATGTTTGGAGAGAACAAAATCGACCGGCAAATTTTATGGCTGCAATCCCTTGCGACTCACATGGGGTAGTTTGGGATCCTGGAGATTTCCCCCTTGCCCTTATTGACTACCTTAAGCAGGACTCGGATTTTGTCACTTATTATAGGCTATAGCCTTTTTGGCTCGGTTCTTGTTTGATGGGGCCTGTCCCATCGTGCTTTGGGTTCTCTTCCCCCTGTCGGGTTCTTAGAGAATGCCTTCTTTTGTAATTTTTCCTCCTTTTCTAATACAATCTTCTTACTTATCGGAAAAAAAAATCCCAAAAAGTACAGAAATGCCCCCAAATAACCCCAATCGACCCACCCGGTCTGGTTAGGACCGAAAATGAACATAAGTCGAAATACTTATCAATTCGAAGGTCCTAACCCTCAACATCGCATCCACACGTCTAATAAGAGATAAGGACACTTTTTAGAAAATCCCAAATCTAAAAAAGTACAGAAATGCCACCAAATAACCCCTGACGACCGACCAGGTCAGGTCGGACTGAAAATAAACATAAGTCAAAAAACGTATCGCTTTGAAAGTCACGCCCCCCAACATCACATCCACACGTCTAATAAGAAATAAGGACACTACTTAGAAAATCCAAAAACCCGCTCCCAAATAACCCCAAACGATCCAGGCGGTCTGTTTTAAACTGAAAATGAACATAAGTCGAAATAGGTATTGATTGGAAGGTCACGACCCTCAACATTGCTTCCACACGTCTAATAAGAGATAAGGACACTTTTTACAAAATCCAAAACACAAAAAAGTACAGAAATGCCCCCAAATAGACCCAAACGACCCAGGCGGTCTTGTTTAAACCAAAAAAGAACATCAGTCGAAATAGGTATCGATTCGAAGGTCACGACCCTCAACATCGCATCCACACATCTAATAAGAAATAAAGGTACTTTTTAGAAAATCCCAAACCCAAAAAAGTATGGAAATGCCCCCAAATAACCTCAAACGACCCACTCGGTTTGGTTTACACCGAAAATGAACAGATGTCGAAATAGGTATCAATTCGAAGGTCACGACCCTCAACATCGCATCCACACGTCTAATAAGAGACAAGGACACTTTTTCAAAAATCCCAATCCCATAAAAGTACAGAAATGCCCCCAAATAAAACAAAACGACCCACCCGGTCTGGTTTAAACCGAAAATAAACATATGTCAAAATAGGTATCGATTTGAAGGTCACGATCCTCACCATCGCATCCACATGTCTAATAAGAGATAAGCACACTTTTTAGAAAATCCCAAGCCCAAAAAAGTACGAAATGCCCCCAAATAACACCAACGACCCCGGTCCGGTTTAAACCGAAAGGGAACATATGTCAAAACAGTATCGATTCAAGGTCACCCCCTCAACATGGCATCCACACGCCTAATAAGAGATAAGGACACTTTTAAAAAATCCCAAGCCAACAAAAGTACAAAAATGCCGCCAAATAACCCCAAACGACCCACCGGCCTGGTTTAAACCAAAATTGAACATTCGCCGAAATAGGTTTTGATTCAAGCTCACGACCCTCAACATAGCATCTAGACGTCTAATAAGAGATAAGGACACTTTTTAAAAATACCGAACCCAAAAAAGTACAGCAATGCCCCCAAATAACCCCAAACGACCCACCCCGTCTGGTTTACATAAAAAATGAACATATGTCGAAATAGGTATCGATTCGAAGGTCAAGACCCTCAACATTGCATCCACACGTCTAATAAGAGATAAGGACACTTTTTAGAAAGTCACAAACCCCAAAAAGTACAGAAATGCCCCTAAATAACCCCAAACCACCCATCTGGTCTTGTTTAAACCGAAAATGAACATATGTCGAAATAGGTTTCGATGCACTGGTCACTACCCTCAACAATGCATCCACGCTTCTAATAAGAGATAAGCACACTTTCTAGAGAATCTCAAACCCAAAAAGTACAGAAATACCCCCAAATAACCCAAAACGACCCACCCGGTCTGGTTCGGGTGTAAATGAACATATGTCGAAATATGTATCGATTCGAACGTCACGACCCTCAAGATCGCATCCACATGCCTAATAAGAGATAATGACACTTTTTAGAGAATCTCAAACCCAAAAAAGTAAAGAAATGCCCCAAAATAAACCCAAATGACCCACCCGATTTGGTTTACACCAAAAATAAACATATGTCGAAATAGGTATTGATTCGAAGGCCACGACCCTCAACATCGCATCCACATGACTATTAAGAGATAAGGACACATTTTAGAAAATACCAAACCCAAAAAAGTACAGAAATGCCCCCAAATAACCCCAAACGACCCACCCGTCTGGTTTAAACCGAAAATGAACATATATCAAAATAGGTATCGATTCAAAGGTCACTACCCGAACATCGCTTTCACACGTCTAATAAGAGATACGGACACACTTTTTAGAGAATCCCAAACCCAAAAAAATACAGAAGTGCCCTAAAATAACCCCTAACAACCCACCCGGTTTGGTCTAAACCAAAAATGAATAGATGTCGAAATAGGTATCAATTCGAAGGTCACGACCCTCAACATCGCATCCACACGTCTAATAAGAGACAAGGACACATTTTCAAAAATCCCAAGCCCAAAAAAGTACAGAAATGCCCCTAAATAACACAAAACAACCCCCCCGGTCTGGTTTAAATCGAAAGGGAACATATGTCAAAACAGGTATCGATTCGAAGATGACCACCCTCAACATCGTATCCACACGTCTAATAAGAGATAAGGACACTATTTAGAAAATCCCAAGCCAAAAAAAGTACAGAAATGCCGCCAAATAACCCCAAACGACCCACCTGGTCTGGTTTAAACCAAAATTGAACATTTGCCGAAATAGGTTTTGATTCGAAGCTCACGACCCTCAACATCGCATCCAGACGTATAATAAGAGATAAGGACACTTTTTAGAAAATACCAAACCCAAAAAAGTACAGAAATGCCCCCAAATAACCCCAAACGACCCACCCCGTCTGGTTTACATCGAAAATGAACATATGTCGAAATAGGTATCGATTCGAAGGTCACGACCCTCAACATCGCATCCACATGCCTAATAAGAGATAATGACACTTTTTAGAGAATCTCAAACCCAAAAAAGTAAAGAAATGCCCCAAAATAAACCCAAATGACCTACCCGATCTGGTTTATACCAAAAATAAACATATGTCGAAATAGGTATTGATTCGAAGGCCACGACCCTCAACATCGCATCCACACGACTATTAAGAGATAAGGACACATTTTAGAAAATACCAAACCCAAAAAAGTACAGAAATGCCCCCAAATAACCCCAAACGACCCACCCGGTCTGCTTTAAACCGAAAATGAACATATATCAAAATAGGTATCGATTCAAAGGTCATGACCCTCAACATCGCATCCACACATCTAATAAGAGATAGGACACTTTTTAGAGAATCCCAAACCCAAAAAGTACAGAAATGGCCCAAAATAACCCCTAACGACCCACCCGGTTTAGTTTAAACCGAAAATGAACAGATGTCGAAATAGGTATCAATTCGAAGGTCATGACCCTCAACATCGCATCCACACATCTAATAAGAGACAAGGACACTTTTTCAAAAATCCCAAGCCCATAAAAGTACAGAAATGCCCCCAAATAAAACAAAATGACCCACCCGGTCTGGTTTAAACCGAAAATGAACATGTCGAAATAGGTATCGATTCGATGGTCACGACCCTCAACCTCACATCCACATGTCTAATAAGAGATAAGGACACTTTTTAGAGAATCTCAAACCCAAAAAAGTACAAAAATGCCCCGAAATAAACCTAAACGACCCAACCATTCTGGTTTAAATCGAAAATGAACATATGTCAAAATAGGTATCGATTCAAAAGTCACAACCCTCAACATCGCATCCACACGTCAAATAAGAAATATGGACACTTTTTAGAAAATTCCAAACCCAAAAAGTACGAAATGCCCCCAAATAACCCCAAACAACCCACGGTCTGGTTTAAACCGAAAACGAACATATGTCAAAATAGGTATCGATTCGTTTCTCAGCAACGCTCAACATCGCATTCGCATGTCTAATTAGAGAAAAGGACACTTTTTAGAAAATCCCAATGGGAAAAAATTATAGAAATACCCCCAAATAACCCCAAAAGACCCTCCTGAGTCCGGTTTAACGAAAATGAACGTGTCAAAATTTGTATCGATTCGTAGGTCACAACCCTCAACATCGCATCCATACATCTAATAAGAGATAAGGATACTTTTTTGAAAATCCCAAACCCAAAAATATACAAAAATACCCCCAAATAACTCCAAACAACACACCCGATTAGGTTCGGATCGAAAATTAACATATGTTGAAATACGTATCGATTTGAAGGTCACGACCCTCAACATCCCATCCACACAACTAATAAGAGATAAGGATAATTTTTAGAAAACACCAAATCCAAAAAAGTACAGAAATGCCCCCAAATAACCCCAAATGACCCACCCAGTCTGGTTTAAACCGAAAATGAACATATGTCGAAATAGGTATCGATTCGAAGGTCAAGACCCTCAACATCGCATCCACACATCTAATACAAGATAAGGATACTTTTTAAAAAATCCCAAGCCCAAAAAAGTACAGAAATGCCCCCAAATAACCCCCAAATGACCTAGCTGGCTCTGTTTAAATCGAAAATGAACATATGCCAAAATAGGTATCGATTCGAAGGTCATGACCCTCAACATCGTATCCACACGTCTAATAAGAGATAAGGGCACTTTTTAGAAAATCCAAAGTACAGAAATGCCCCTAAATAACCCCAAATGACCAACCTAGTCTGGTTTAAACCGAAAATGAACATATGTCAAAATATGTATCGATTCGCAGGTCACAACCCTCAACATCGCATCCACATGTCTAATAAGAGATAAGGACACTTTTTAGAAAATCCCAAACCCAAAAAAGTATAGAAATGCCCCCAAATAATGCCAAACGACCCACCCGGTCTGGTTCAGACTGTAAATGAACATATGTCAAAATAAGTATCGATTCGAAGGTCATGACCCTCAACATCGCATCCACACCTCTAATTAGAGATAAGGACACTTTTTAGAGAATCTCAAACCCAAAAAAGTAAAGAAATGCCCTGAAATAAACCCAAACGACCCACCCGGTCTGGTTTAAATGAAAAATGAACATATGTCAAAATAGGTATTGATTCGAAGGTCACGACCCTCAACATCGCATCCACACGTTTAATAAGAGATAAGAACACTTTTTAGAAAATCACAAACCCCAAAAAGTATAGAAATGCCCCTAAATAACCCCAAACCACCCACCTGGTCTTGTTTAAACAAAAAATGAACATATATCGAAATAGGTATCGATTCGCAGGTCACAACCCTCAACATCGTATCCACGCATCTAATAAGAGATAAGGACACTTTTTAGAAAATCCCAAACACCAAAAAGTATAGAAATGCCCCCAAATAACTCTGAACGACTCACGCGGTCTGGTTCGGACTGTAAATGAACATATGTCGAAATATGTATCGATTCGAACGTCACGACCCTCAAGATCGCATCCACATGCCTAATAAGAGATAATGACACTTTTTAGAGAATCTCAAACCCAAAAAAGTAAAGAAATGCCCCAAAATAAACCCAAATGACCCACCCGATCTGGTTTATACCAAAAATAAACATATGTCGAAATAGGTATTGATTCGAAGGCCACGACCCTCAACATCGCATCCACACGACTATTAAGAGATAAGGACACATTTTAGAAAATACCAAACCCAAAAAAGTACAGAAATGCCCCCAAATAACCCCAAACGACCCACCCGGTCTGGTTTAAACCGAAAATGAACATATATCAAAATAGGTATCGATTCAAAGGTCACTACCCTGAACATCGCTTTCACACGTCTAATAAGAGATACGGACACTTTTTAGAGAATCCCAAACCCAAAAAAGTACAGAAATGGCCCAAAATAACCCCTAACGACCCACCCGGTTTAGTTTAAACCGAAAATGAACAGATGTCGAAATAGGTATCAATTCGAAGGTCATGACCCTCAACATCGCATCCACACATCTAATAAGAGACAAGGACACTTTTTCAAAAATCCCAAGCCCATAAAAGTACAGAAATGCCCCCAAATAAAACAAAATGACCCACCCGGTCTGGTTTAAACCGAAAATGAACATGTCGAAATAGGTATCGATTCGATGGTCACGACCCTCAACCTCACATCCACATGTCTAATAAGAGATAAGGACACTTTTTAGAGAATCTCAAACCCAAAAAAGTACAAAAATGCCCCGAAATAACCCTAAACGACCCAACCGTTCTGGTTTAAATCGAAAATGAACATACGTCAAAATAGGTATCGATTCAAAAGTCACAACCCTCAACATCGCATCCACACGTCAAATAAGAAATATGGACACTTTTTAGAAAATTCCAAACCCAAAAAAGTACAGAAATGCCCCCAAATAACCCCAAACAACCCACCGGGTCTGGTTTAAACCGAAAACGAACATATGTCAAAATAGGTATCGATTCGTTTCTCACAACGCTCAACATCGCATTCGCATGTCTAATTAGAGAAAAGGACACTTTTTAGAAAATCCCAATGGGAAAAAATTATAGAAATACCCCCAAATAACCCCAAAAGACCCTCCTGGTCTGGTTTAAACTGAAAATGAACGTGTCAAAATTTGTATCGATTCGTAGGTCACAACCCTCAACATCGCATCCATACATCTAATAAGAGATAAGGATACTTTTTTGAAAATCCCAAACCCAAAAATATACAAAAATACCCCCAAATAACTCCAAACAACACACCCGATTAGGTTCGGATCGAAAATTAACATATGTTGAAATACGTACTCGATTTGAAGGTCACGACCCTCAACATCGCATCCACACAACTAATAAGAGATAAGGATAATTTTTAGAAAACACCAAATCCAAAAAAGTACAGAAATGCCCCCAAATAACCCCAAATGACCCACCCACCTGGTTTAAACCGAAAATGAACATATGTCGAAATAGGTATCGATTCGAAGGTCAAGACCCTCAACATCGCATCCACACATCTAATACAAGATAAGGATACTTTTAAAAATCCCAAGCCCAAAAAAGTACAGAAATGCCCCCAAATAACCCCCAAATGACCCAGCTGGCTCTGTTTAAACCGAAAATGAACATATGCCAAAATAGGTATCGATTCGAAGGTCATGACCCTCAACATCGTATCCACACGTCTAATAAGAGATAAGGGCACTTTTTAGAAAATCCAAAGTACAGAAATGCCCCTAAATAACCCCAAATGACCAACCTAGTCTGGTTTAAACCGAAAATGAACATATGTCAAAATATGTATCGATTCGCAGGTCACAACCCTCAACATCGCATCCACATGTCTAATAAGAGATAAGGACACTTTTTAGAAAATCCCAAACCCAAAAAAGTATAGAAATGCCCCCAAATAATGCCAAACGACCCACCCGGTCTGGTTCAGACTGTAAATGAACATATGTCAAAATAGGTATCGATTCGAAGGTCATGACCCTCAACATCGCATCCACACCTCTAATTAGAGATAAGGACACTTTTTAGAGAATCCCAAACCCAAAAAAGTACAGAAATGCCCCCAAATAACCCCAAACGACCCACCCGGTCTGGTTTAAACTGAAAATGAACATATGTCAAAATAGGTATTGATTCGAAGGTCACGACCCTCAACATCGCATCC
>NW_025317483.1:0-84347 GCF_018873765.1 Telopea speciosissima
TCCTACATGAAAATGCAGTCCAGTTATTATTAGCCACCTAACATAACAACTAGGGTAGGTTATTGCTACTACAATCCACAATACATGTATCCCTGGTGTGGGCTTTTAACCCCTTCCCGCGATACACTCACTGAGTTGTTGGAGAGGACCAGTTAGCTTCCGCATTTGTTTACCAAGGTCAGCCCGACCAGCTCTCTGTGATTAACTTATAAGGTAACCGTCGGCATTTATCTCAATAATCACATTTCTTTTCTTTTCTGGCTCAAGGCCCGGCATATAGCTCATATTTCTTTTCTTTTTTTGGTTTTAAGCCCGGCATATAGCTCATATATATACGGTCACTCCCATAGGCATCCAACACCTTAACCCCTATTGGCAAGGGTGTGTAGCACGGGTGATGAAACTCTAACCCTATGTCTATATGGAATCGTATGAGTCGGGCGGTGTCAATTGTATCCCATTCTACGGGCTACCACAGGCCTCATTTCCAAGCCGACTACGACATCTAGTCTAGCATACACAATCAACATAGAATATTCAGGCAGAGTTGATCAACAGTCAACACAGTGTTGCATTGTATTTATAAGACTTGAATTAAACATGAATCATATTATTAATATTTATGAAAATTAGATTCAACATGTTATTCATGTCACACGTACATACACGATGACATTTCACTCACCTTGGCCTGGTTCTATAAGATCAGTTGCAGTTTCAATTTGGGCTGCAGTTTGGCAGTGCACCTCGAGCGCGGGGTCAAATCCTAAAGTGTCAAATCAGACATGTGTTATTAATATTTAAAATTGTTCTTGGATGTCCTAGTGTTGATCTAGACTCATTGGTCTGACTCGATGCTTAGTCATAGATCACTTGAAATTCTCTAGGCCTTGCACTAGACTTTAGGCCTATGTCCCAATGCATCATCCGAAGAATGTGGTTTAGGGTCAATATGGTATTTCACCACTGTAGTACATGGTTCTAGGTCACAACAGTCTTACAACACAGTCCCCAGGTCAGCAGTGTTGCAGGACCAACATAGACAGGGTTTCCAAGCCCTACGGGCCCACTTGGGTACCCAAGGTACAAATAAATGTGGATAGATGTGAGGAGGGGTATTTTGGTCATTTACCACCTCCTTACATTGTTTATAGTCCATTGGTAGAAGGCCCCTTGGTCAGATCTATAAAATAGTCCAGTGTAATTCTCTGGGCTTTGCACTGGGTGATCTGTGCATCGACCAGTGCCTATTCAGAATGTGAACAGGCCCATTTTCTGGGTTTTGCACCATAGGCAGTGCCATGGTTGACCCCCTTTGCATTGGGTCATTGTGGGCCTCATGTGGGGTAGTTTACCATAGTCCACATGGATCATAACCTGGGCCCACCACTTGGCAGCTAGGAGCTGTCCAAACAGCCCAGTGAATAGTAACCCAACTGTGTTCCAGCATATGGGTATGGATTGGGCTGCATGCAAGGGTTATCCCATGAGTAAAAGGGTGGTCTGAGGCTGCTGCAACACAGAGTTAGGCTGAGAGCAGCCTGTGTGCACAGATCCAAGCCCAGACTGCCTGTTCTTGGTGCAACAGTGCGGTGCAGTCTGGCACAGGGATGGATTTTGGTCTCAGGTGAACAACAATAACCAAAATCACTCCAAAATGCTTAGATCCTCCATACAACATGGTTGCATGTTGGATCTGAAGTAGCACATGGCAGCCCCCAGGTGTTCTGGGCTGCCAATGGCCAAAAATGCTTTAAAAACACCTGAGATTCATGGAGAAGAATAGTAACAGCAGCATAACAGCAGGTATAGGTAGTGTTTTATACCTGAACTGAGTTAAGGATGGCTGCTAGAGCTGAGCTTGGAGGTAGGGCAGCTTCCTCTCCTTCCTTCACCTTCTTTTCCTTCCTTTCTTCTTCCTCTCCTTCTCTTTTCTCTCTTCTTCTCTCCTACGGTTTCAACAGTGTTTGGAACCTCTAAAATGAGGCTGGGGTCCCCTATTTATAGACCAGCCCCCTACTGAGGCCTGTTTGGCAGCTTAGGTCCATTTCAAGAATGCATTTTCAAACTGATTCTCAGTCATTTTAGGCACTCTGGTGGGGTCCACAGGGGTCCAGGGGTATGTGGCGGTTCCCAAGACTCCCATCAACCTATGGAGGGTGCCCATGGCCAGTATGGATGGTCCCCACACAACTGTTGATTAAAAAAATCACTTTTTCCCACTCTGGGCGATTCACTGGGTGATGTGGGCATCGCCCAGTGCATCACCCAGAGAATATAGCAAAGCTCTATCTCAACGGGGCTTGCACAGGGGTTTGGCCCAAGGCTTAGGCTTTACACCTACACCTTATGTAGGGTAATTTGCACCCTTTTTTAGGTGTGGGACCCACATTTATGGGGAGGAGAGAGAATACCTGGAGTCTAGGCTATACATTATGTAGTAGGCTATAAAATTGTGAGGGTTTTAGGGTTTTGCCTTAACTTTCATGCCTAAAAATTGTCTGAGTTGGTATTTTAGGGTTTTGCCTCAATATATGTGCCAAAGATACCCTGTTTGGTATCCGATGGCCTTGTCTCTATTTGCCCGCCTAAAAATGCATGAGTTGGTATTTTAAGGTTTTGCCTCAATTTATGCATCAAAAGATACTCGGTTTGGTATCAGATGGCTTTGCCTCGATTCACATGTCTACAAATGCCTAAGATGATATTTTAGAGTTTCATCTTGATTTACGTGCCTAAGAATACCTAAGATGGTACTTGAGGGTTTTGCCTCGATTTGCATGCCACAAGATACCCGATTTGGTATCTGACGGCTTTGCCTCGACTTGTGTGCCTAAAAATGCCTAAGATGGTGTTTTAGGATTTCACCTCGATTTGTGTGCCAAAAGATACCCGCTTTGGTATCCGATGGCCTTGTCTCGATTTACGTCCCTAAAAATGCTTAGGTTGGTGTTTTAGGGTTTTACCTCGATTTATGTGCCAAAAGATATCTGATGTGGTATCTGATGGCCTTGCCTCGATTTGTGTGCCAAAAGATACCCGGTTCGGTACCTGATGGCTTTGCCTCATTTGTGAGCCTAAGAAACCCCTAAGATGGTGTTTTAGGGTTTTGCCTTGATTTACAAGCCTAAAAATGCCTGAGTCGGTATTTTAGACTTTCACCTCGATTTATGCACCAAAAGATACCCGATTTTGTATCCGATGGCCTTTTCTCGATTTGCATACCTAAAATGCTTAAGCTGGTGTTTTAGGGTTTTGCCTCAATTTGTGCGCCAAAAGATACCCGATGCGGTATTCGATGGCCTCGCCTTGATTTATGTGCCAAAGATACCTGGCTCGGTATCTGATGGCTTTGCCTTAATTTACGTGCCTAAAAACCACTAATATGGTATTTTAGGGTTTCACCTCGATTTATGTGCCTAAAAATACCTGAGTGGGTATTTTAGGGTTATGCCTAGATCTGTGTGCAAAAGATACCTGGTTTGGTATCCTATGGCCTTGTCTCGATTTGCATACCTAAAAATGACTAAGTTGGTTTTTAGGGTTTTGCCTTGATTTGCATGCCAAAAGATACCTGATGTGGTATCCGATGGCCTCGCCTCAATTTATGCAGTAAAAGATACCTGATTCAGTATCTGACAGCTTTACCTAGATTTATGCCCCAAAAGATACCCGATTTGGTCACTGATGGCCACGCCTCGATTTGTATGCCTAAAATTATGTTTTAGGGTTTTGTCTCAATTTACATGCCAAAAGATGCCTGGTGTGGTATCCGTTGGCCTAGCCTCAATTTACGTGCCCAAAGATACCTGATTTGGTATCTGATGGCTTTGCGTCAATTCGCGTGCTTAAGAATGCCTAAGTTGGTGTTTTAGGGTTTAGCCTCGATTTGCTCGCCAAAAGATAACTAGGGTGGTATTCGATGGCCTTGCCAAGATTTACGCACCTAAAAATGCTTGGGTCGGTATATTAATTCGCATGCCTAGAAATACCTAAGCTGGGGTTTCGCATTGGTTCGTGTACCTAGAAAGGCCTAAATTGGAGTACTAGGGCCTTGCCTTGATTTGCAGGCCTTAGGAATTCATGACAATATTTAATAACCCTACTACAACATTTATCAACATAAAAAAATGCATAATAAAAGATAGGGTAGGTGTGCTTACCGCCTGCGACAGCCCCCAGATGGCGCAGCAGATGTGTCGAGAAGTGTCTCTCAACGTCGCCCCAGATGGGCACCAGCCCGCCCGATCGTCCGCATCGGTCGTACCAAATAGAAGACCATGTGAAGAGTAGCAAGGACGTCTGCAGAAGGCTATGTCACTCAAAAATAGAGAAAAATGCAAAAATGGCAGAGTCTGTGAACCAAAAAAGGTAAGAAATATGAGGGGTGACCTCCTTTATTTATAAACAGGAGCAGCCGTGAGCACGGTGCCGTGGAATCCTCCATGGCACCGGGGAAAATCCTTCACGGTGCCATGACCACGGCCCCGTGGAGCAGCGGTGCCGCCCACTCCACGGTGTCGTGGACACCCCATACGGCCATGGACAAAAAAAAACCAGATGATGGTGCATGTAAATAAAATAAAATAAAATAAGATACACTCGCAGGTGTATACCCGCGTGCATAGGGACTCCGATTTCCGACACCACAAATTTTTGGGTAAATACCCACGAGTGTGATTTCCCTTTCGAGGAATTTTGGAAGATTTTTCCATGATTACTCGCATTGATTTTTTTTCCTTTGTGGTTTAACGAAGGATTTTAGACGCCCGTCAGATTCCTTTGAGGTTTATCGAAAGATTTCATCATATGGCTTTTTACAACTCTGCCGCCCTTGAACAAACCATCAGCAGTACAAGCTCTTGGTGAGAAAACCAGTTAGTCTTTTGTCTTCACCATTCGGTTGCTGGCATAGGCCTCGGCCAAAGAGGGGCAAACTGTAGACACTGAAATTTTGCCACCACCTCTGGCGATGATGAAAATGGGACACGGACAATGGATGTCACACCGCTTCCCCCCTCCTTTAAGACCAAGAAAATAGGGCCCATGGGCCCAGACACACCCCAAACATAAAAAAAAGCCCATTGAGGCTAAAAAAGTAGGTAGGGGGGGACCACACTATCCATAGCACTGTGGACAGTGCCCACGGCCCTGTGGATGCCTCCCACGACAGTATGGCAAAAAAACACGCCGTCGTGGGGAGTTGCGATGTTAGTAGGCTGACGTCATCCACGGAGCCGTGGAGGATCTACCCAGTGCAGTGGGTGTGGGACACCCCCTATAAAATGGCGGGTCCTCGTCCCCTCATTTCATGGATTTTTAGGGTAGGGAGTCCCTCCTAGCCAATTCCTAACCTCTTTTTGTCCTGATTCCCGCTCTTGCAAGCCCCTGTTTAAGTGAGATTCCAAAGGCTGGGATGATCCATCAATTACCCATTCAAGAAAAGAGCGACCTCGTCCCCACCAAGTCGTTATCCCGTCTATGTACGGATAACAAAATATTCTTTCTGAACCGTTATTTTGTCCGTTTACAAATAAAAAAAAAACAAAAAACACATCCAAAAGTGTCGTTACCATGTTCGAAGAAGCCGGTGTTGGTCCATTCGTCCGTCTCCCCCTGAGCCAAGGGATCATCAAGAACTAACGAATACTCGTATAGAGGTATAATTACTGTATTTTTATTGTTACAATATAGTCACTCGTGTTTTCCCATTTTCAATGTACATAGTGTAAATATGAGTATAATGTATATTATATAGCCCCCATGTCATAGAGAGAATATTCGTCGTTTGAGCATCTATAATAGAAAGACCGGTTTTTTTTTTATTTTTATTTGATAGGTGAAAGACCGGTTTTTGCCTAGAAGATGGGTTCTTAATACCTTCCCATGCTTGTAACATGAGCCCTTACCTGAATTTCTGACCACACCACATGGAATCTTGTAGCTTGTTTCCATTCATATTGGATAGGGCTACACCCATTGGGTCCTAGGCCCTAATCCTAGGTGCCAACTCCTCATTTTTCTGATATTTTCATGATGCATGATCCCAACCCTATAATGACGTGTCAAAATGATAGCCCCATAATTAGCAACCAATGATGCGTCACCATAAGGCTGAGGAAACCTCGTCAACGGGGACCGTGGTACTTACACATGTTTGCCTATCCCCTCCTTGCAAGATAGTTGATGTGTATGGACATTGCTCAATTCAGTCCATTATCCTTGTCAATGATACTCTATGTCAAGTGATGCCTAGGTTTCATGATCTTTCTTAGCTTGTTTTGGTTGCATACTTTAGGGTAGTTATGCATTCCATAGGTCATTCATGCATATTCATTTATATTCTCTCATGTTAGACAAGACTCCATAGCATTGCATGCATAGCATTGAGGGGTGTCAGTTTGGCAACCTGTCATGACTGTTGGACAGTCCAAATAGCCTCTGTAGATGTACTTTGATATAAAAACATTTCTCATGTCAGTGGTTATGAGGTTTTACGTTTGGTTTGCAATATGCCTGGTGGGGTTGTACAAATTTTGGTCTTGGGGAGAGGAGATTATAATTAAAAAATAATCATAACCAGGGCACCATGGTACCATTAAAGCCAGACATTCCAGGAGGGCCGAAATCACCCATCTTTCGACTACCCACAGGTGTGTGCCTAAAATGCCTCAGATGGTGTTTCAGGTGTTTGCCTCAATTTACGTGCCTAAAAATGCCTGATTTAGTATTTTAGGGTTTCACCTCGATTTATGTGCCTAAAAATACTTAAGATGGTATTTTAAGGTTTTGCCTCGATTTGCATGCCAAAAGATACCCAATTTGATATTTGACGGCATTGCTTCGATTTGCATGCCTAAAATGCCTAAGTTGGTGTTTTATGGTTTGCCTCGATTTGTGCTCCAAAAGATACCTGCTTTGGTATCCGATGGCCTTGTCTCGATTTGTTTACCTAAAAAATGTTTAAGTTGGTGTTTTAGGATTTTGCCTCGATTTGTGTGCCAAAAGATACCAGGTTCAGTATCTGATGGCTTTGCCTCAATTTGCATGCCTAAAACTGCCTGAGTCAGTATTTTTAGGTTTTTCCTCGATTTGCATGCCAAAAGACACCCGGTGTGGTATCCGATGGCCTCGCCTCAATTTATGTGCCAAAAGATACCCTATTCGGTACCTGATGGCTTTGCCTCATTTGCGTGCCTAAAAAACCCCTAAGATGGTGTTTTAGGGTTTTGCCTTGATTTGCATGCCCAAAAAATGCCTAAGTCGGTATTTTGGACTTTCACCTCGATTTGTACTCCTAAAGATACCCGGTTTGGTATCCGATGGCCTTTTGTCGGTTTACGTACCTAAAATGCTTAAGCTGGTGTTTTAGGGTTTTGCCTCAATTTGTGTGCCAAAAGATACCCGATACGATATTCGATGGCCTTGCCTTGATTTGTGTACCAAAAGATACTCGATTCGGTATCTGATGACTTTGCCTTGATTTGCATGCCTAAAAATGCCTAAGATGGTGTTTTAGTGTTTCACCTCGATTTACGTACCTAAAAATGCCTAAGTTGGTGTTTTAGGATTTTGCCTAAACTTACGTGCCAAAAGATACCCGATGTTGTATCCAATGGCCTCACCGTGATTTAAGCGCCAAAAGTTACCCAGTTTAGTATCTGATGGCTTTACCTAGATTTATGCTCCAAAAGATTGGTCACCGATGGCCTCACCTCGATTTGCATGCCTAAAATGGTGTTTTAGGGTTTCACCTCGATTTACGTTCCAAAAGATGCCTAGGGTAGTATCCGATGGCCTAGCCTCGATTTATGTGCCAAAAGATACTCAGTTTGGTATCTGATGGCTTTGCGTCAATTCGCGTGCCTAAAAATGCCTAAGTTGGTGTTTTAGGGTTTATCCTCGAGTTGCTCGCCAAAAGATAACTAGGGTGGTATCCGTTAGCCTTGCCTAGATTTGCATACCTAAAAATGCTTGGGTTGGTATTTTAATCCGCAGGCCTAGAAAACCTACGCTGGGTTTCTCCTTAGTTCGTGTGCCTAGAAATGCCTAAATTGGTGTATAAGGGCACTCAAAAATAGAGAAAAATGCAAAATTGGCAGAATCTGGGAACCAAAAAAGGTAAGAAATATGAGGGTGGACCCCCTTTATTTATAAACAGGAACAACCGTGACCACGACGCCATGGAGGATACCAAAAAAGGTAAGAAATATGAGGGTGGACCCCCTTTATTTATAAACAGGAACAACCGTGACCACGGCACCGTGGAATCCTCCATGGCACCGGGGAAAAACTTCCATGGTGCCGTGACCCCGGCATCGTGGAGCAACGCTGCCGCCCACTCCACGGTGCCGTGGAGACCCCACACGACACCGTTGATTAAAAATAATAAAAAGATGATGGTGCCTGTAAATAAAATAAAATAAGATACAATCACAAGTGTACACTCGCGTTTATAGGGACTCCGATTTTTGACACCACAAATTTCTCAGTAAATACCCACAAGCGTGATTTCCCTTTCGAGGAGTTACAGAAGATTTTACCATGATTAATCGCTTTGATTTTTTTTTCCTTTGTGTTTTAATGAAGGATTTTAGAAGTCCGTTGGATTCCTTTGAGGTTTACATAAAGATTTCATCACATGGCTTTTCGCAACTCTGCCGCCCTTGAGCAAAGCGTCAGCAGTACATGCTCCTGGTGACAAAACCAGTGAGACTTTTGTCTTTACCCTTCGGTTGGTGGCACAGACCTCGGCCAAAGAGGGGCCAACTGTAGACACTCAAAATTTTCCACCACCTCTGGCGATGATGACAATGGGACACAGACAATGGGCATCACACCATTCCCCCCCCCCCCCTTTAAGACCAAGAAAACAGGACCCATGGACCCAGACACACCCCAAACATAAAAAAAGCCTATTTGAGGCTCAAAAAGTAGGAGGGGGACCACACTGTCCATGGCACTATGGACTGTGCCCCACGGCCCTGTGGAGGCCTCCCACGATAGTATGGTAAAAAACCACGCTGCCGTGGGGGGCTGCGACGTCAGCAGGCTGATGTCGTCCACGACGCCATGGAGGACCTACCCAGTGCCGTGGGTGTGGGACACCCCCTATAAAACGAAGGGTCACCCTCCCCTCATTTCATGAATTTTTAGGGTAGGGAGTCCCTCCTAGCCAGTTCCTAACCTCTTTTTGTCTCGATTCCCGCTCTTGTGAGCACCCGTTTATGTGAGATTCCAAAGTGTGGGACGATCCATCGATTACCCATTCAAAAAAGGAGCGATCTCGTCCCCACCAAGTCATTATCCCGTCTATTTATGGGTAACAAAATATTCCTTCTCAAACGTTATTCTGTCCGTTTACAAATAACAATAAAAAACACATCCAAAAGAGCCGTTACCCTGTTCGAAGAAGCCGGTGTTGGTCCATTTGTCTGTCTCCCCCTGAGCCAGGGGATCATCAAGATTTGTGGAACACCCGTATAGAGGTATAATTACTGCATTTTTATTGTTACAATGTAGTCTCTCGTGTTTTCCTGTTTTCAATGTACATAGTGTAAATATGAGTATAATGTATATTATATAGCCCCCATATCATAGAGAGAATATTTGTCGTTCGAGCATCTATAACGAAAAGACTGGTTTGATGGGTACCTAACACCTTCCCATGCTTGTAACCTGACACCTGACTGAATCTCTGACCAGACCACATGGAATCTTGTAGCCCGTTTCGTTCATAATTGACAGGGCTACACCCATTGGGTCTTAGGCCCTAATCCTAGGTAGCGACTCCTCATTTTTCTGATATTTTCATGAAGCATGATCCCAACCCTATAATGACGTGTCAAAATGATAGCCCCATAATTAGCGACCAATGATGCGTCGCCATAAGGCTAAGGAAACCTCGTTACCGGGAACCGCAATACTTACACATGTGTGCCTATCCCCTCCTTGCAAGATAGTTGATGTGTATGGACATTGCTCAATTCAGTCTATTATCCTTGTCATTGATACTCTATGTCAAGTGATGCCTAGGTTGCATGATCTTTGTTAGCTTGTTTTGGTCGCATACTTTAGGGCGGGTATGCATTCCATAGGTCATTCATGCATATTCATTCATATTCTCTATGTTTGGTTTTCAATATGCCTGGTAGGGTTGTACAGGCTATGTTCTTGGGGTGAGGAGATTATGATTAAAAAAAAATCATGACCAGGGCACCATGGCACCATTAAAACCAAACATTCCAGGAGGGCCCAAATCACCCATCCGTCGACAACCGACAGGTGAGTGCCTAAAATGCCTCAGATGGTGTTTTAGGTGTTTGCCTCGATTTGCGTGCCTAAAAATGCATGATTCTGTATTTTCTTGTTTCACCTCAATTTATGTGCCAAAAGATATCCGATTTGGTATCTAACAGCTTTGCCTCGATTTGTGTGCCAAAAAACCTAAGATGGTGTTTTAGGGTTTTACTTCGATTTACGTGCTTAAAAATGCCAGAGTTGGTATTTTAACCCCAAAGGAACCACTCGGTCTGGTTCGTACCAGAACTAAACCAATGTCGAAATATGTATCAATTCGAAGGTCTCGACCCTCAACATCTCATCCACACCTCTCGTAAGAGGTAAAGACACTTAATAGACAAGCCCTAACCCAAAAAACTACGGAAATGCCCCCCAATAACCATAAACGACCCTCCCGGTCTAGTTCAGATCGGAAATGAACATATGTCAAAATACGTAACGATACGAAGGTCTCGACCCTCGACATCTTATCCACACATCTCATAAGAGATAAGGTCACTTTATAAAAAAGCCCTAACCCAAAAAAATTATAAAAATGCCCCCCAATAACCCCAAACGACCCACCCGGTCTGGTTCGGACTGAATTTGAACATATGTCAAAATACGTACCGATTCGAAGGTCTCGACCCTCAACATCTTGTCCACAGCTCTCGTAAGAGGTAAAGACAGTTTATAGACAAGCCCTAACCCAAAAAAGTACAAAAATGCCCCCCAATAACCCTAAACGACCCTCCCGGTCTGGTTCGGACCGAAAATGAACATATGTCGAAATACATAACGATTCAAAGGTCTCGACCCTCGACATCTTATCCACACATCTCATAAGAGATAAGGACACTTTATAGAAAAGCCCTAACCCAAACAATTACAGAAATGCCCCCCAATAACCCCGAACGACCCACCCGGTCTAGTTCGGACCAAAAGTGAATATATGTCGAAATACGTATTGATTCGAAGGTCTTGACCCTTAACATCTCATCCACACCTCTCGTAAGAGGTAAAGACACTTTTTAGAATAGCGCTAACCCAAAAATGTACAGAAATGCTTCCCAATAACCCTAAACGACCCACCTACTCTGGTTTGGACCGAAAATGAACATATGACGAAATACTTATTCATTCGAAGGTCGCGACCCTCAACATCTTATCCACTCCTCTCATAAGAGATAATGGCACTTTATAGAAAAGCCCTAACCCAAAAAGAGTACATAAATGCCCCCCAATAACCCCTAACTACCCACTCGGTCTGGTTCGAATCGGAAGTGAACATATGTCAAAATTTGTATTGATTCAAAGGTCTCGACTCTCAAAATCTCGTCCACACCTCTTGTAACAGGTAAAGACACTTTATAGAAAAGCCCTATCCCAAAAATTACATAAATGCCCCTCAATAACCCCAAATGACCCACCCGATTTGGTTTGGACCGAAACTGAACATATGTCAAAATACGTATCGATCCGAAGGTCTGGACCCTCAACATCTCGTCCACACATCTCGTAAGAGGTAAAGACAGTTTAGAGACAAGTCCTAACCCAAAAAAATATGAAAATGCCTCCTAATAACCCTAAATAACCATCCCGATCTGGGTCGGACCGGAAATGAACATATGTCAAAATACGTAACGATTCGAAGGTCCCGATCCTCGACCTCTTATCCACACATCTCATAAGTGATAAGGACACTTTACAAAAAAGTCCTAACCCAAAAAGTACAGAAATGCCCCCCCAATAACCCTAAACGACCCACCCGCTCTAGTTCAGACCAGAAATGAACATATGTCGAAATACGTATCGATTCGAAGGTCTCGACCCTCAACATCCTATCCACACAGCTCATAAGAGATAACGACACTTTATAGAAAAGCATGAACTCAAAAAAAATACAAAAATGCCCCACAATAACCCCAAATGACCCACTCAGTATGCTCTGAACCGGAACTGAACATATGTCGAAATACATATCGATTCGTTGGTATCGACCCTCAACATCTCGTCCACACCTCTCGTAAGAGGTAAAGACGCTTTATAGAAAAGCCTTAACCCAAAAAAGTATAGAAATGCCCCCCAATAACCCTAAATGACCCACCCGGTTTGGATCGGACCGGATATGAACATATATCGAAATACGTATCGATTCGAAGTCTCGACCCTCAACATCTTGTCCACACACCTCATAAGAGATAATAACACTTTATAGAAAAGCTCTAACAGAAAAAATACAGAAATGCCCCCCAATATCCTCAAACGACCCACTCGGTCTGGTTTGGACCGGAACTGAACATATGTCAAAATATGTATTGATTCGAAGGTCTCAACCCACAACATCTCGTCCACACCTCTTGTCAGAGTTAAAGACACTTTATAGAAATGCCCTAACCCAAAAAAGTACAGCAATACCACACCAATATCTCTAAACGAACCACCCGGTCTAGTTTGGACCGGAAATGAACATATGTCGAAATACATATTAATTCGAAGGCCTTGACCCTCAACATATTATCCAAACAACTCATAAGAGATAAGGACAGTTTATAGAAAACCATTAACCCAAAAAAAGTACAGAAATGCCCCCCAATAACCCCAAATGACCCACTCGGTCTGGTTCGGACCGGATTTGAACATATGTCGAAATACATATCGATTCGAAGGTCTCGATCCTCAACATCTCATCCACACCTCTCGTAAGAGTTAAAGACACTTTATTGAAAAGCCCTAACCCAAAAATGTATAGAAATGCCCCCCATTAACCCTAAACGACCCACCCGATCTGGTTCGGACCGGGAATGAACATATGTCGAAATAGGTATCGATTTGAAGGTCTCGACCCTCAACATCTTATCCACACATCTTATAAGAGATAAGGACACTTTATGGAAAAGCCCTAACCACGTATAAAAAAAAACAAAACACAAAGCCCTAACCCAAAAATATTATAGAAATGCCCCATAATAACCCCAAACGACCCACTCGGTCTGGTTCGGACCGGAAGTGAACATATGTCGAAATACGTATTGATTCGAATGTCTTGACCCTCAAAATCTTGACCACACCTCTCGTAAGAGGTAAAGACACTTTATAGAAAAGCCCTATCACAAAACGTACAGAAATGCCCCCCCCAAAAACCCCTAACGACCCATCCGGTTTGGTTTGAACTGGAAATGAACATATGTCGAAATACGTATCGATTCGAAGGACTCGACCCTCAACATCTCGTCCACACTTCTTGTAAGAGGTAACGACACTTTGTAGAAAAGCCCTAACCAAAAAAAAGTACAGAAATGCCCCCCAATAACACCAAATGACCCACTCGGTCTGTTTCGGACCAGAACTGAACATATGTCAAAATACGTATCAATTCGAAGGTCTCGACCCTCAACATCTTATCCACACCTCTCGTAAGAGTTAAAAGCACTTTATAGAAAAGCCCAAACCCAAAAAAGTACAAAAATGCCCCCCCAATATCCCTGAACGACCCACCCGATCTAGTTCGGACCGAAAATGAACATATCCCGAAATAGGTATCGATTCGAAGGTCTCGACCTTCAAAATCTTATCCACACATCTAATAAGAGATAAGGACACTTTATGGAAAAGCCGTAACCCAACAAAATTATAGAAATGCCCCCCAATAACCTCAAATGACCCACTTGGTCTGGTACGGACCGAAAGTGAACACATGTCAAAATACAGAATGATTGGAAGGTGTCAACCCTCAAAATCTCATCCACACCTCTCTTAAGAGGTAAAGACACTATATAGAAAAGCCTTGTCCCAAAAAGTACAGAAATGCCCCCTAATAACCCTAACCGACCCACCCGGTATATTTTAGACTGGAAAAGAACATATGTTGAAATACGTATCGATTCGAAGGTCTCGACCGCCAACATCTCATCCACACATCTCACAAGAGATAAGGGCACTTTATAGAAAAGCCCTAACCCAAAAAAGTACCAAAATACCCCCCCAATAAGCCGAAACTACGCACCCAGTTTGGTTCAGACTAGAATAGAACATGTGTCGAAATACATATTGATTTGAAGGTCACGACCCTCAACATCTTATCCACACATCTCAGAGGAGTTAAGGACACTTTATAGAAAAGCCCTAACCCAAAAAAGTATAGAAATGCCCACCAATAACCCCAAATGACCCACTCGGTCTGGTTCGGACCAGAACCGAATATATGTCAAAATACGTATCAATTCAAAGGTCTTGACTCTCAACATCTCGTCCACACCTCTAGTAAGAGGTAAAGACACTTTATAGAAAAGCCCTAACCAAAAAAAGTACAGAAATGCTCCTCTAATAACCCAAAACGACCCACCTATTTTGGTTTGGACAAAAAATGAACATATGTTGAAATACGTATCGATTCAAAGGTCTCGACCATCAACATATTATCCACACATCTCATAAGAGATAAGGACACTTTATAGAAAAGCCCTAACCCAAAAAAAGTATTGAAATTCCCCCAATAACCGCAAATGACCCGCTCGGTATGGTTCGGACCGAAATTGAACCTTTGTCGAAATACGTATCGATCGAAGGTCTTGACCCTCAACATCTCATCCACACCTATCGTTAGAGGTAAGGACACTTAATAGACATGCCCTAACCCTAAAAAGTATGGAAATGCCCCCCAATAACCCTAAAAGACCTGCCCGGTCTGGTTCGGACCGAAAAAGAACATATGTCCAAATATGTAAAGATTCGAAGGTCTCAACCCTCGACATCTTATCCACACATCTAATAAGAGATAAGGACACTTTAAAGAAAAGCCCTAACCCAAAAAATTACAGAAATGCCGCCCAATAACCCCAAACTACCCTCCTGGTCTGGTTCGGACAAAAAATGAACATATGTCAAAATACGTATAGATTCGAAGGTCTCGACCCTCAACGTCTCATCCACACCTCTCGTAAGAGGTAAAGATTAGAAAAGCCCTAACCCAAAAAAGTATAAAAATGCCCCCCAATAACCCTAAATAACCCACCCGGTCTGGTTTGGACCAGAAATGAACATATGTTGAAATATGTATCGATTCGAAGGTCTCAACCCTCAACATCTTATCTACACATCTCATAAGAGATAAGGACACTTTATAGAAAACCCCTAACCCAAGAAAAGTACATAAATGCCCCCCAATAACACCAAATGACCCACTCGGTCTGGTTCAGACCAAAAC
This sequence comes from Telopea speciosissima, assembly GCF_018873765.1. Classification (NCBI taxonomy): domain Eukaryota; kingdom Viridiplantae; phylum Streptophyta; class Magnoliopsida; order Proteales; family Proteaceae; genus Telopea; species Telopea speciosissima. The sequence continues at coordinate 15,488 of NW_025317483.1, forward strand.
TGAACATATGTCAAAATACGTATCTATTTGAAGGTCTTCACCCTCAACATCTCGTCCACACCTCTCCTAAGAGTTAAAGATACTTTATAGAAAAGCCTTAACCCAAAAAAGTCCAGAAATGCCCCCCCAATAATCCTAAATGACCCACCTGATCTGGTTCAGACTGAAAATGAGCATATGTCAAAACAGGTATCGATTCAAAGGTCTCGACCCTCAACATCTTATCCACACATCTTATAAGATATAAAGACACTTTATGGAAAAGCCCTAACCCAAAAAAATTATAGAAATGCCCCCCAATAACCCCAAACAACCCACTCGGTCTGGTTCGGACCGAAAGTGAACATACGTCGAAATACGGATTGATTCAAAGGTCGCAACCCTCAAAATCTCATCCATACCTCTCATAAGAGGTAAAGACACTTTATAGAAAAGCCCTATCCCAAAAAGTTCAAAAATGCCCCCCAATAACCCCAAAAGACCCACCCGGTCTGGTTCGGACTGGAAATGAACATATATAGAAATACGTATCGGTTCGAAGGTCTCAACCCTCAACATCTCATCCACACTTCTCGTAAGAGGTAGCGACACTTTATAGAAAAGCCCTAACCCAAAAAAGTACAGAAATGCCACCCCAATAACCCCAAACGACCCACCCAATCTGGTTTGGACTGAAAATGAACATATGTCGAAATAGGTATCGATTCGAAGGTCTCGACCATCAACATCTTTTCCACAAATCTTATAACAGACAAGGACACCTTATGGAAAAGCCCTAACCCAATAAAATTATAGAAATGCCCCCCAATAACTGCAAATGACCCACTCGGTCTGGTTTGGACCAGAAGTGAACATATGTCGAAATTCGTATTGATTCGAAGGTCTCGACCCTCAAAATCTCATTCACACCTCTCGTAAGTGGTAAAGATACTTTATAGGAAAGCCCTATCCCAAAAAGTACATAAATGCCCCCCAATAACCCCAAAGGACCCACCCGATCTAGTTCAGACAAAAAATGAATATATGTCAAAATACATATCGATTCGAATGTCTCGACACCCAACATCTCAACCACAGATCTCATAAGAGATAAGGGCACTTTATAGAAAAGCCCTAACCTAAAAAAGTATCGAAATGCCCCCACAATAAGCCAAAAATACCCACCCAGTTTGGTTCGGACCAGAATAGAACATGTGTCATAATACGTATCCATTTGAAGGTCGCAACCCTCAACATCTTATCCACACATCTCATAGGAGTTAAGGACACTTTTTAGAAAACCCCTAACCCAAAAAAAGTATAGAAATGCCCCCCAATAACCCCGAATGACCCACTTGATCTAGTTTGGACTAGAATAGAATATATGTCAAAATACGTATCGATTCGAAGCTCTCGACCCTCAATATCTGGTCCACACCTCTAGTAAGAGGTAAAGACATTTTATAGAAAAGCCCTAACCCAAAAAAATATAGAAATGCTATGAATTCACCTAGAGGGGGGGGGGAATAGGTGAAGATAGCGAAATATGCTAAAATAATGCGGAATAAAAAAATTATCTAAGAAATGCAAGTAAAGTAAACAAGCAAGAAAGATAACACATAAGATTTATAGTGGTTCAGCCAAAACTTGCCTATGTCCACTCCTCTCACCTTAGAGAGAAATCCACTAAAACGAATCTTGAGTAAGAGTAAGAGGACTTGTATAAATCTTGATTTAGAGCAAGAGAACTCAACTACTCTAGATTCCGAGCAAGAGGACTCAACCAATCTTGATTCTGAGCAAGAGGACTCACTACTCTTGATTCCGAGCAAGAGGACTCCTTCTCTTGATTTCGAGCAAGAGGACTCAACAACATCTTTAAACAAAGTAAAAGAACTACTAAATGGTTTAGAGATACCTTAAACTTTAGTAGAAAAGATGCTACCTTTCAATGTATGCAACTTGGATGCGAGTGTGTATGAAGGAGCAAAGATGAGATTGAATTTTCTTTGATCTTCTTGATCTTGAAAGAATAATCTCAATAGGGAGTGCTTGAACGTTTATAGCTCTTGATTGATGATTGTTGTAGTGTTTAATTAGAACACTAATCAAGAGGGTATTTATAGGCTAGAGGCTTAGAACCAATTAGGAAACCAATTAAGAAAAGAATCCCACATTCTATAAGTAATCCGGTATGCCAGATTACCTACCTTCCATTTAAAACATAAGAGTAACGGTCATATCATACGAGTAATACACTATCCGGTATGCTGGATTATGATCCGGTATGCCAGTTCAGGATCCGGTATGCTGGATTACAATCCGACTTACTTCGAAAGGCTACTGTGAGTATTTTTTGAGATTGCAACATTGATCTGGTATGCCATTTCATGATTCGGTATGCTGGATCATAAAATTTCTGCATTCATTATTAAGTCCTTTATTGGACTTACATGGGAGATTCCAACAGGGTTTGGTTTAGGGGGTTCCAAAACTCAATAGTCACATGTTTAGGGGTCCATTTAAGCTCCTAAGGTCATTCTAAATGAATGTATGCATGCATGTGTGTATTACGTCAATTGTACTTTAACAAATGAATTTACAACTTAGTACAATTCTAAGTCTTCAAACTTCTTCAAGTCTTGAACTTTACTTCTTTACATGAGTATCTTCAAAGTGAGTTCCTCTAACTTGTCTTGATCTTTGACTTCAAACATTGTTCTCCATTCTTCATGATTCTTTGATGTCTTGAAAGATGAGATAAGTTCAATTTACTTTGAGCATCAATCTCTTGAATTGAGTGCTCCCCCTCACTTGATGCTCTGCTCTTATCTATGCATCTTTCAGACAAGAGTTAGTACCACTAACTTATTTGTTATCATCAAAATCATAATGGATGATGTGTGAAATTTACCCCAACAATCTCCCCCTTTTTGATGATGAAAAATAAATAATATCAAGTAATATAATATAAAGAGACAGTATGAAGATAATTTATGTTCAAAAGATAAACTACAAAACAACTTTTTCTCCCCATTTATCTCCCCCTTTGGCATTATCAAAAAGAGGGGATAAAGGGAAATAAAACTTAATAAAATGTGGGTCCCCATTGTGTGTTGGGTCCGTCAATGTTTGTATCATACCTTTCTCTTGGTTTTCAAACCATTTGGTTACCATATCAATTTGGGTATAATTGGGAGTTCCAAGGTCTTTGGTTTTGGGGTACCTTATGTGGTCTTTGCACTTTGGGATGACTCCTCCTGTTTTGACCATTGTAAGGTCTTCTAGGATGGTGAAAGGGTTGATTCATATGATGACATTCCCAAACAGTGTGTCCCTTCTTGTTGCAATTGTTGCATACAACAATTTGAGGGTTATATGGAGTCTTTCCTTTGGGATTTGGTTTGCTAAATTGAGGAGTTTTCTTTCTAGCATAATATTCCTCAATTGAATGTCATTTCTTTGTACAATAGTTGGAAAATTTCTTCTTTACGTTCTTATTTGTCATTTTACTTGAACTTGCCTCTTTGTTCATATCATAGCCTACTCCTTCCTTATTGAAGGATGATTTGAAAGCATTTTCAAGTAGGATATCAAAGGTCTTTTTGCCATTTGTAAAGGACTCCAAGGCTTTACATAATTTCTCTTTTTCTTCTTCCAAGATATTTACTTGAGAAGTTAGAGTTGTGTTTTTATCTTTGAGGGTGTTTATCTCTTTTAAGAGATTTTTCTTAGTAGTAGCTAGTTCCATACTACTTTGGTAAAGGTCTTCAAAGGCTGCTTCTAATTCTAAAGAGTCCTTATCTTTATGAGATGGAGAAGTGGGGGTTACCTCATTTTCACTTTCTTCATCTTCAATTGCCACAAGAGCAAGGTTGGTTTCTTCTTCTTCTTCTTGAGATGATTCATCATCTTCTTCTTCATCACTTGAGTCAAAGGAATGTTCAGCTTTGTAGGCCTTCTTGTATTTCATTCTCTTCGGACAATCTCCTCTGTAGTGTCCTGATTTTCTACACTCATAGCACATAATATCTTTTAAAGAAGAATCATTATTTTCTTTAAGAGCATATTTACCTTTTTGGTCTCCTGAGAGTCTTCTCTTGTTGAATGTAGCTTTGCCTTTGTTATTCAGAAACTTTGAGAACTTCTTTGAGAGATATTCGATCTCATCATCAGATAGTTCTTCTTCATCATCACTTACTTCATGGTATGATTTGAACGCTACAACCTTCTTCTTTGGTTCTTTTGGTTCAATCTCCTTGGTGTCTTATTTGAGCTCTATCTCATGAGTTTGGAGTGATCCCAATAGCTCATCTAAACTTAGCTTGTCGATGTCTTTTGATTCCTTTATTGCTATAGTCTTGGGTCTCCATTCTTTTGAGAGAGATCTCAAAATTTTTCGAATGTTCTCTCCATTAGAATAGACTTTCCCTAAACCTTTCAACTTGTTCACAATATTAATTAGTAAAACGAGTAAATATTGCATAGATATCTTCATCATTTTTCATTTTAAACAGTTCATACTCATTAACAAGCATGTCAATTTTTGATTGCTTGACTTCAGAAGTATCTTTATAGGTAACAACAAGGTTATTGAACATCTCCTTAGCGGAGTCACACATGCATGTCCTATTGTACTTATTTTCTCCAAAGGCACACTGAATGTAACTTATAGCCACATAATTAAGTTGGACTTTTGCTTTTTCAACGGTAGTCCACTCTTCTTTAGGTTTATTTATTATGTTTGGTCAATTCTCAATAACATCCTATGCATCAATGTTATTGGCACAAATAAAATTCTTGAAGCAATTTTTCCAATAGGAAAATCGTTCACCTTCAAAAAAGGGTGGTCGGGTAATATTGTATCCTTCAACCTTGCGATTGACAAAGGATCCCATAATCTTAAAACTCTTAATTGGATTAAAAAAAATCATGGTTCTGGGCTCCCGCTCTGATACCAAATGTGAATTCACCTAGAGGGGGGGAATAGGCGAAGATAGCAGAATATGCTAAAATAATGCAGAATAAAAAAATTATCTAAGAAATGCATGTAAAGTAAACTAGCAACAAAGATAACACAAGATTTATAGTGGTTTGGCCAAAACTTGCCTACGTCCACTCCTCTCACCTTAGAGAGAAATCCACTAAAATGAATCTTGAGTAAGAGCAAGAGGACTCGTACAAATCTTGATTAAGAGCAAGAGAACTCAATTACTCTTCATTCTGAGCAAGAGGACTCAACCAATCTTGATTCCGAGCAAGTGGACTCACTACTCTTGATTCCGAGCAAGAGGACTCCTTCTCTTGATTTCGAGTAAGAGGACTCAACAACAAATTTAAACAAAGTAAAAGAACTACTAAATGGTTTAGAGTTACCTTAAACTTTAGTAGAAAATATACTACCTTTTAATGTATGCAACTTGGATGCAAGTGTGTATGAAGGAGCAAAGATGAGATTGAATTTTCTTCGATCTTCTTGATCTTGAAAGAATAATCTCACTAGGGAGTACTTGAATGTTTATAGCACTTGATTGATGATTGTTATAGTGTTTAGAACACTAATCAAGAGGGTATTTATAGGCTAGAGGCTTAGAACCAATTAGGAAACCAATTAAGAAAAGAATCCCACATTCTATAAGTAATCCGGTATGCTGGATGGGAATCCGGTATGCCGGATTACCTACCTTCCATTTAAAACATAGGAGTAATGGTCATATCATAACAGTAATACACTGATCCAGTATGCTAGATTATGATCCGGTATGCCAGTTCAGGATCCGATATGCTGGATTACAATCCGGCGTACTTCGAAAGGCTACTGTGAGTATTTTCTTGAGATTACAACACTGATCCGGTATGTCGTTTCATGATCTGATATGCTGGATCATAAAATTTCTGCATTCATTATTAAGTCCTTTATTGGACTTACATGGGAGATTCCAAAAAGGTTTGGTTTGGGGGGTTCCAAAACTCAATAGTCACATGTTTAGGGGTCCATTTAACCTCATAAAGGTCATTCTAAATGAATGTATGCGTGCGTGTGTGTATTACATCAATTGTGACTTTAACAACTGAATTTACAACTTAGTACAATTCTAAGTCTTCAAACTTCTTCAAGTCTTGAACTTTACTTCTTTACATGAGTATCTTTAAAGTGAGTTCCTCTAACTTGCCTTGATCTTTGACTTCAAACGTTGTTCTCCATTTTTCATGATTCTTTGATGCCTTGAAAGATTGGACAAGTTCAATTTACTTTGAGCATCAATCTCTTGAATTAAGTGCTCCCCCTTACTTGATGCTCTGCTCTTATCTATGCATCTTTTAGACAAGAGTTAGTACAACTAACTTATTTGTTATCATCAAAACCATAATGGGTGATGTATGGAATTTACCCCAACAATCTCCCCCTTTTTGATGATGACAAATAAATAATATCAAGTGATATAAAGAGACAGTATGAAGACAATTTATGTTCAAAAGATAAACTACAAAATAACTTTTTGCACACCAGCCAGCGCTCATCGCTCCCTCGCCCGAGCCGGGATCTGGGTAGGGCATTTTGGGTCGCCCCCAACAATCTCCCCCTCAAATGCACGCCCAATGACAGAGCACCCATGGCACTAATGTACGCCCAGTAACAAAGCACCCATGGCATTAATGCACGCCCAATAATAGAGCATCCATGGCACCGGGGAGACTCAAACTTGCGACCACCTGCTCTGATACCAATTTTAGGATTATGCTTTTGCCAATCCCCCAAAAGACGCCTTGTGAGGGAAGGTATAACTTTAATTCCTTATTGCACACTAGCCAGCGCACATCGCTCCCTCGCCTGAGCTGGGATCTGGGCAAGGTATTTTGGGTCAACCCCTATCGGATCATAAAATGGCATACCGGATCAGTGTTGCAATCTCAGGAAAATACTCACAGTAGCCATTCAGAGTACACTGGATTGTAATCCAGCATACTGGATCCTGAACCGGCATACCAGATCATAATCCAGCATACCAGATCAGTGTATTACTATTATGATATGACCGTTACTCCTATGTTTTAAATGGAAGGTAGGTAATCCGACATACCAGATTCCCATGCAGCATATCGGATTATTTATAGACTGTGGAATCCGAATGTTAATTGGATTCCTAATTGGTCCTAGGCCTCTACCCTATAAATACCCTCTTGATTAGTGTTCTAGACACAACAATTATCTACAATCAAGAGCTCTAAAAGATCAATTACTCCCTAGTGAGATTATACACTCAAGATCAAAGAGGATCAAAGAAGTTCAATCTCACTCTTGCTCCCTTCATACACATTTGCATTCAAGCGGCATAAATTTAAAGGTAGCACCTATTCTACTAAAGTCTGAGGTAATCCTAAACTAATTAGTAGTTCATTTCACTTTGTTCAAAGTTGTTGTTGAGTCCTCTTGCTTGAAATCAAGAGAAGGAGTCCTCTTGCTTGGAATCAAGAGTAGTGAGTCCTCTTGCTCGGAATCAAGAGTAGTTGAGTTCTCTTACTCTTAATCAAGATTTGTACGAGTCCTCTTGCTCTTACTCAAGATTCGTTTTAGTGGATTTCTCTCTAAGGTGAGAGGAGTGGACGTAGGCAAGTATTGGCCGAACCACTATAAATCTCGTGTGTCACTCTTTGAATTATTGCTTTGTTTATTGCTTGTCTTTACATTGGTAATTTGTTTTAATTTCTGCATCAGATTTTAATTTTTTCAACCTTCACCTATTCACCCCCCTCTAGGTGAATTTACATTACACAAGATTTATAGTGGTTCGGCCAAAACTTATCTACATCCACTCCTCTCACCTTAGAGAGAAATCCACTAAAACGAATCTTGAGTAAGAGTAAGAGGACTCGTACAAATCTTGATTAAGAGCAAGAGAACTCAACTACTCTTGATTTCAAGGAAGAGGACTCACCAATCTTGATTTCGAGCAAGAGGACTTACTACTCTTGATTCCGAGCAAGAGGACTCCTTCTCTTGATTTCGAGCAAGAGGACTCAACAACAACTTTAAACAAAGTAAAAGAACTACTAAATGGATTAGAATTACCTTAAACTTTAGTAGAAAAGATGCTACCATTCAATGTATGCAACTTGGATGCAAGTGTGTATGAAGGAGCAAAGATGAGATTGAATTTTCTTCGATCTTCTTGATCTTGAAAGAATAATCTCACTAGGGAGTGCTTGAATGTTTATAGCTCTTGATTGATGATTGTTATAGTGTTTAGAAAACTAATCAAGAGGGTATTTATAGGCTAGAGGCTTAGAACCAATTAGGAAACCAATTAAGAAAAGAATCCCACATTCTATAAGTAATCCAGTATGCTGGATGGGAATCCGGTATGCTGGATGGGAATCCGGTATGCTGGATTACCTACCTTCCATTTAAAACATTGGAGTAATGGTCATATCATAACAGTAATACACTGATCCGGTATGCTGGATTATGATCCGGTATGCCGGTTCAGGATCCGGTATGCTAGATTACAATCCGGCGTACTTCGGAAGGCTACTGTGAGTATTTTCCTGAGATTGCAACACTGATCCGGTATGCCGTTTCATGATCCGATATGCTGGATCATAAAATTTCTGCATTCATTATTAAGTCCTTTATTGGACTTACATGGGAGATTCCAAAAGGGTTTGGTCTGGGGGGTTCCAAAACTCAATAGTCACATGTTTAGGGGTCCATTTAACCTCCTAAGGTCATTCTAAATGAATGTATGCGTGCGTGTGTGTATTACATCAATTGTGACTTTAACAAATGAATTTACAACTTAGTACAATTCTAAGTCTTCAAACTTCTTCAAGTCTTGAACTTTACTTCTTTACATGAGTATCTTCAAAGTGAGTTCCTCTAACTTGTCTTGATCTTTGACTTCAAACGTTGTTCTCCATTCTTCATGATTCTTTGATGTCTTGAAAGATTGGACAAGTTCAATTTACTTTGAACATCAATCTCTTGAATTGAGTGCTCCCCCACACTTGATGCTCTGCTCTTATCTATGCATCTTTTAGACAAGAGTTAGTACAACTAACTTATTTGTTATCATTAAAACCATAATGGGTGATGTGTGAAATTTACCCCAACAAATGCCCCTCCAATAACCCTAAACGACCCACCCGATCTGGTTTAGACCGAAAATGAACATATGTCAAAAAATGTATCGATTCGAAGGTTTCGACCGTCAACATCTTATTCACACATCTCATAAGATATCCCGATACTTTATAGAAAAGCCCTAACCCAAGAAAAGTATCTAAATGCCCCCCAATAACCCCAAACGACCCACTCGGTCTGGTTCAGACTGGAACTGAATATATGTCAAAATACATCTCGATTCGAAGGTCTCGGCCCTCAACACCTCGTCCACACCTCTCGTAAGAGTTGAAAACACTTTATAGCAAAGCCCTAACCCAAAAAAGTGTAGAAATGCCCCCCCAATAACCCTAAACGACCCACCCGATCTGGTTCAGACCGAAAATGAACATATGTCGAAATAGGTATCAATTCGAAGGTCTCGACACTCAACATCTTATCCACACATCTTATAAGAGATAAGGACATTTTGTGAAAAAGCCCTAACCCAAAAAAAATTATAGAAATGCCCCCCAATAACCCAAAATGACCCACCTGGTTTGGTTCGGACTGAAACTGAACATGTCAAAATACGTATCGATTCGAAGGTCTCAACCATCAAAATCTCGTCCACACCTCTCATAAGCGGTAAAGACACTTTATAGAAAAGTCCTAACCCAAAAAAATTCCGAAATGCCCCCCAATATCCCTAAACGACCCACCCGGTCTAGTTTGGACCGAAAATGAACATATGTCAAAATATGTATCAATTCGAAGGTCGAGATACATCTCATAAGAGATAAGGACACTTTATAGAAAAGCCCTAACCCAAAAAAAATATAGAAATGGCCCCCAATAACACCAAACGACCCACTCAGTCTGGTTTGGACCGGAACTGAACATATGTCGAAATACGTATCTATTCGAAGGTCTCGACCCTCAACATCTCATCCACACCTCTCATAAGAGTTAAATACACTTTATAGAAAAGCCCTAACCCATATAAAAGTACAGAAATGCTCCCCAATAACCCTAAACAACCCACCCAGTCTGGTTCGTATCGAAAATGAACATATGTCGTTGTACATATCGATTCGAAGGTCTCGACCTTCAACATCTTATCCACACATCTCAAAAGAGATAAGGACACTTTACAGAAAGGTCCCAACCCAATAAAAGTACAGAAATGCCCCCGTAATAACCCAAATGACCCTCTCGATTTGGTTTAGTCCAGAACTGAATATATGTCAAAATACTTATCGATTCGAAGGTCTCGACCCTCAACATCTCATCCACACCTCTAGTAAGAGGTAAACACACTTTATAGAAAAGCCCTAATCCAAAAAAGTACATAACTGCCCCTCTAATAACCCTAAACGACCCACCGGGTTTGGTTTGGACCGAAAATTAACATATGTCGAAATGAGTATCGATTCAAAGCTCTCGACACTCAACATCTCATCCACACATCTCATAAGAGATAAGGACACTCTTTAGAAAAGCCCTAACCCAAAAAAGTATAGAAATGCCCCATAATAACCCTAAATGACCCACCCGATCTGGTTTTGACCAGAAATGAACATATATCGAAATACGTATCGATTCGAAGGTCTCGACCCTCAACATCTTGTCCACACCTCTCGTAAGAGTTAAGGACACTACATAGAAAAGCCTAACCCAAAAATGTACAAAAATGCCACAAAATAACCTCAAACGACCTACCCAATCTTGTTTGGACCAGAACTGAACATATGTCAAAATACGTATCGATTCGAAGCCTCGACCCTCAACATCTTATCCACACATCTCATAAGAGATAATGACACTTAATAGAAAATCCCTAACCTAAAAATGGTACAAAAATGGCCCCCAATAACCGCAAACGACCCACTCGGTCTAGTTTGGACCAGAACTGAACATATGTCGAAATACATATCGATTCAAAGGTCTCTAACATGCCCCAAACCACCCCTAGGAGGATTAGGTCGGTAACAAGAATTACATAACGGCAATCCACCAAATCCCATAGATGTAGAAGTAGTTATTACATTCACGGACCCACATTCATATCATTGTCACAAGTAAGATCAGAGTGTTGCAGATAAACTAGAATTATAAAAAGAAAGAAAGCGTAGCGATACGGGAATGATGGTGATATATATATATATATATATATATATATATGTACATAAAAGAGTTCTGAAACATTCCCTCCCAGATACAACCCATGACTGAAAGATAAAGCTAAAAATACATACGTATATATACAGGGTGAGATAACTCAACCCCAAAAAGAAAAAGAAAAACTGCAACTAAACTAAAAGCAGAGACGGGGATAAACTCCTATCAAGAACAAAAAGGAGTCCCCAAGATAAAAAGCATCAAGTGTGCCCCTCACTGGTCTTCATCAATGACCATCGAGAACGCACGCATAATCGGCATGACCTCCGTCAGAGTCCATACCAATAGCATCATAATCACGAGGGCTCTCCTCCTCGTAACGAGTCTCCATGCCACAGTGGCATCGATCTGCACAATCATCTAAGAGAAAACCATATATAACAGAGTGTCAGCCCCACTGAGCCCGTGAGTAAAACATATCATCATGCATGCATATGCAACCACAATCCACATGTTCCTACATGATATACAAGTCCAGATTATTTATTAGCCACCTAACAATACATCTAAGTTAGGTCTGTGCTACTACAATCCCCAATACATGTATCTCTGGTGCGGGCTTGGTTACCCCTTCCCATGATACACCAATTGAGTTGTTAGAGAGGACCAGTCGGCTCTAGCATCTCCCTACCCAAGACAGCCCGACCGGTCCCCTGGATTAACTCCTATGAGGTAACAGACTCAATATAATCTCACCTTCCCGGTGCTTCCCGACATGTAATTCGAGGATAAACTTTATATGTGGCATTTCGCCAAAAATTCACCTATTGGTGATTCCCAGGCTTGTAGCTCGAGGCTTCCCGGCATATTTGCCCTGGGGCATCCCAGTTGTGCTGAGGATTCCCGACGTAAATGCCTCTAAGGTTTTACGGTGGTTCTTACAGTTATCCAACACCTTAACCCCGGGTGATGAAACTCTAGCCCCATGTCTATATGGCATCGCATGAGTCGGGCAGTGTCAACCGTATCCCATACTACGGGCTACCACCAGCCTCGTTTCCAAGCCGACTACGGCATCTAGTCTAACATTCATAGTCATCATGTAAAAATTACTGTGTTGATCAACAGACAGTTAATGTGTAGTAATTTGAGTAATTGAACAGAATTAAATAACATAGCATTAATAATTTAAGAATTTAATTATCGGCATAGCAATACAGTTACCCATACATATATGATAATACTTCACTCACCTGGGTCTGGTTCTAAGAACTCAGTTGCAAATTTAGTTTCGGCAGCAGTCTGGCAATAGGCCTCGAGCGCGGGACCAAATCCTAGATATAAATCTGAAATTGTCATTTTAATATTCCAATTTGTTTTTGGAGGTCCTAAGGTGGATCTAAGCTCATTGGGTTGACTCGGTGTATAGTTGGTCATCACGTGGAATTCTCTGGGCCTTGCACTGGGCCTTAGGCCTATGTCCCGATGTATCATTCAGACTTGGTGGCCTAGGGGCAAAATGGTCATTTGTTAAATTAGTACATGATCCTAGGTTACATTAGTCTTACAATGCTGTCCCCAACTTGACAGTGCTATAGGACCAATCACAGGCAAGGTTTCCAAGTCCTACGGGGCCTACTTGGGATCCTAAAGCATTTATTCACATGGAGAGATGTGGGGAGGGCCATTTAGGTCATTTTCCACTTCCCTACACTGTATCATGGCCAATGGATGAAGTCCCCCAAGTCAGATCATCAAAATAGCAAAATTTAACACACTGGGCGATGTCTCTGGGTGATGTCTACATCGTCTAGAGATTGCAAAAACGTGTATAGGCTGAGATTCCAAGGTTGCTGGCCATGGGCAGTGACCAATTCATTCCCCCATGCATGTTAGGTCATCATGGACCCCCAGGGGTGTTCTTCACACTGGTCCTTGTGGATTTTTACCTGGGCCCACCACTTGGCTGCCAGAGGCTACCCAGATAGCCTAGTAAATAGTAACCCACGATTTCTCCAGCTTCAAAACTTGGTTTTGGCTACATGCAAGGCTGGATTCAAGTGTTAAATGGTAATCCAAGGCCATTGCTACCTAGGATTAGGTTTCATGCAGCCAGGACAAGAAATCAGGACTCCAAATAGCATATTTTCAGTGTAACTGGGCAGTGCAGCCATGCACAACCTGGTTTCGGTTCCAGATTTGTGAAACAAGTATGAATATCATCATTAAACACTCAGATCTTCCTTGCATCATGTTTGCATGGCAGATTTGAGGTGGTACTTGGCAGTTCCTAGCTGTTTTGGGTTGCCAGGGGTCAGAAAACCATCAAAACATATGAATCAAAGAGAGCAGCAGGTATGAGCATATGTGTTTATACCTGCACAGGTCTGAGAAGGCACAAAATGTGGGCCTTGAAGTGCAGGGCTGCTTCTCCTCTTCTTCCTTCTTCTCTTTCTTCTTCTTCTTCCTCTCTTTCCTCTCTTTTCTTTCCTCTCTCTTCTCCAACGAATTGAACAGTAGCCAAGGGTTGAAATGAACCCAAGGCATTGGTATTTATAGGTCCAGCCTTGATTGAGGCCTGTTTGGTTGCTAAGGCCCCTTTCTAGAATGCATTTTTGACTGCATTCTCAGCCATTCTGGGCACTCTAGTGGGGTCCACAGTGGTCCAAGGGTATGAGGTAGTCCCTCAGACTCCCCTCAACCTATGGAGGGTGCCCATGTCCGATATGGGTGGTCCCCATAATTTAAATCCTTAAAATAATGCTGTTTTGCCCACTGGGAGATGTCTGCATTGCCCAGTGCATCGCCCAGAGATTTTAGCAAGGCTGAAACCAAGTGGGCTTGAACAGGGGTTTGACCCAGGGTCAGGGCCTTGTACCCACATGTTACTTTTTACACACATTTCCAGGGGGTGGGACCCATAGTTATGAAGAGGAGAGAGAATACCCATTGTCCAGGCAGTACATTATACTATGAGCTGTGCAGCTGCAAGGGTTAGTTGTCCATCTACTGATAGGCATATAGGAGGTCATCCTTAGGGTTTCTTCATCAATTTCAATCACTGGAGTGATACTCCACAGTGTGCTTGGGTGCCATGTCAGGGGTTCCTGTCCTTCAATAAAAATTCCAGTCAATCAGGAGCAGGGTTTGACATTTCTCCCCACCTTACAAAAATTTCATCCTCGAAATTGGCTTACCTTGTATTTCGAAGAGTTGGGGATATTTCTCTTTCATTTCTTCCTCACGTTCCCATAAAGCTTCTTCTATTGGGTTATTTCCCCCATCGAACCTTTACAAAGGCAACCGTGCGGTTATGGAGGTTATGCTCCTTTCTATCTAATATCTCCGAAGGCTATTCTTCGTAGGTCAAATCCACGTCCAACTGTTTAGGTTCAGTTGAGAGTACATGTGTCGGGTTGTTGATGTATTTCCTTAGCATTGACACATGGAAAACTTCATGGATGCCTTGCAAAGATGGTGGTAATGCCAGTTGGTATGCTATGGGTCCTACCTTGTTAAGAATTTCCTAAGGACCGATGAATCTTGGGCTCAGCTTGCCGTTCTTGCTGAAACGTTGCAATCCCTTTGTTGGAGACACTCAGAGGAACACTTTTCTTCGACTTCAAATTCGATGTCCTTTCTTCAATTATCTGCATAACTTTTCTATCTTGATTGGGCCGCCTTGATTCTCTCTCTTATAACATCCACCTTGTCACATGTTGCTTGTATCATCTCTGGCCCAAGATATCTTCGTTCACCAACCTCGTCCCAATATAACAGGGTTTGGCACTTCTGGCCATAAAGTGCTTCAAACGATGCCATGCCAATGGTGGAGTGATGACTATTATTGTATGCAAATTCTACCAGAGGTATGTGGGCATCCCAACTATCACTCATTTTCAAGACACAGGCTCTGAGCATGTCCTCAAGAGTCTGGATAGTTCTTTCTGACTGTCTGTCTGGTTGTGGATGGAAAGTTGTACTAAGATTCAGTTGAGATCCCAATGCCTTTTGTAAACTCCTCCAAAACCTTGAGGTAAATTGAGGATCTCTGTCAGACACAATACTGAAAGGCACTCCGTGTAAGCGGACTATATTTTCTATATATAGCTGAGCAAGCTTCTCCATTGAATAACTTATCTTTTTATTTTTATTTTTTTTGAATAACTTATCTTGATTGGTAAGAAGTGAGGTGCCTTTGTCAGTCCATCTACAATCACCCAAATCGCATTCATGCCCTTCCTGGTGTTGGGCAGATTTGTCACAAAATCCATAGTAATCCTTTCCCACTTCCATTCAGGTATAGGGAGCGGTTGCAACAGTCCACATGGTCGGTGTCTCTCTGCTTTTATCTGTTGACAGGTGAGGCACTTGGACACGTATATTGCTATGGTCTCTTTCATTCCAATCCACCAGTAGTACTTCTTCAAGTCCTTGTACATCTTTGTGCTTCGGGGGTGAATTGTATAGGGTGAGTTGTGCGCCTCTTTAAGGATTCGGTCTTGGACATCATAATTATCAGGCACGCACAATCTGTCTTGAAACTTCAATGCACCATCATGGGCCAATGAAAAATCTGGGTCCTTATGGACTCATTGTTGTACTTCCCAAATAATCTTGGCCAGCTCAGGGCCCAATGGTTGTTTTGCAATTACCTCTTCTCGTATCAACGGCCGCAAATCCATAGCTGCTAGCTCTATAGCCGTTCCTTTGATCACGAGTTCTAGATCAAGCTTCCGAGCTTCTTCATATAACTGTTCGCTTATAACCAAGGAAGCGAGGGATGTAGTCTGAGATTTTCTACTTAACGCATCTGCAATAACGTTGGCCTTACCGGGGTGGTACTGGATTTCATAGTCATAATCCTTCACTAGTTCTAACCACCGCCTCTGTCTCACATTCAGCTCCTTTTGGGTGAAGAAATACTTCAGACTTTTGTGATCGTTGAAGATTTTACTCTTTTCACCGTATAGGTAATGCCGCCATATCTTTAACGTGAAGACTATTGCTGCCAATTCCAAATCATGTGTAGGGTAGTTCTTTTCGTGTTCCTTCAATTGTCTAGAGGCGTAGGCAACCACTATACCCTTCTGCATTAGGACACCACCCAATCCTGTCCTGGATGCATCGGTATATACTACCATTCCTCCAGTATTGTCTGGAATGGTTAAAATTGGAGTTGTTACCAATCGGTTTCTCAATTCCTGAAAACTTTTCTCGCATGCTTCATTCCACTCAAACTTGGCACCCTTCTTTGTGAGTTTTGTCATGGGTACCGAGATGCGCGAGAAATTTTCAATAAATCGGCAGTAATACCCGGCCAATCCTAAGAAACTTTGGATCTCAGTGGCACTCTTCGGAGTCTCCCACTCGAGAACCGCTTTCACCTTTTTTGGGTCTACTTTAATGCCGTCCTTGGTGACGAAGTGTCCCAGGAATCCAATTTGGTGTAGCCAAAATTTATACTTGCTGAACTTGGTGTAAAGTTGGTGTTCCCACAACCGCTGCAACACAAAGGTAAGGTGCCGAGCGTGTTCTTCTTCACTCTTGGAGTACACCAAAATGTCATCAATAAACACAATGATGAACTTATCCAATATGTCATAGAATACCCTATTCATCATATCCATGAACGCTGCTAGGGCGTTGGTTAACCCGAATGATAAAACCAAGATATCATAATGTCCGTATCGAGTTCTAAACGCAGTTTTGTGAATGTCGCCGCTCTTGATCTTCAGTTGATGGTATCCCGACCTAAGATCAATCTTGGAGAAAATTCTTGCTCCTTGTAGCTGGTCAAATAGGTCATCGTTGCGCGGCAACGGGTATCGATTCTTGATGGTCAGCTTATTTAACTCGTGGTAGTCGATACACATCCGCATACTACCATCCTTCTTCTTCATGAACAGCATGGGTGCTCCCCAGGGTGATACGCTGGGTCGTATAAAACCTTTCTTTAGCAGGTCTTGAAGTTGGACCTGCAACTCATTTAGTTCGATCCGTGCCATTCGATATGGTGCCTTGGATACCGCTGCTACACTAGGAATTAGATCAATCGTGAACTCTATGTCGTGGTCAGGTGGTAGCTGGGTTAGATCTTCTGGAAAAACATCAGGAAATTCTTTGACGACGTTAAGTTCCTCCAAGGGTTTTATCCTTACCTCCGTGTTTATCACAGTGGCCAAAAAGCCTTGGCATCCTTCGTCTAACAACTTTCGCGCCTGGAGTGCAGATAAGGTTATCCTTCTGGGTTTCCTTTTTGGTTCACTTTGATAGGTGAAAACTGACCCATCTTCCATCTTGAATACAATTTTATTTTTTGCACATATGACGTTTGCTTCATAGGCAGACAACCAATCCATGCCTAATATTACGTCAAAATCCTTCATATCTAGCTTTATCAGCCATGCAGTCAAATTCTTCCCACAAATTTGTACCTGACAGGGGTCATAGACTTCTTTCAACCTCATGACACTAACTGTCGGTGTGTTGACTACTAACTCGTGCTCGATGTCTCTCGGTTGATCTTTCATCCTACTCGCAAAGGTGGTAGATACAAAAGAGTGGGATGCGCCCGAGTCGAATAATACTCGTGTAGGTATGGTTGAGACACTCAGGGTACCTAGGGTTTGTAAATAATTTAGGTTACGTGAAGTAAACCAGTTATTCCCTATAACTTAGTAGTGTTCAGCAAACTTACCTGTCAATACATCGGGGTTTGCCTCAGCTTCCTCATTTGTCATTGCAAACACCTTTCCTAGAGTCCGATTGTCTCGTGGCTGAAAAGGTCTAGCGTAGGGCTGATTCGGTGAGTTGTTACTGTACCCACGCAATCTGTATTCCTTGGCCATGTGCCCTTCCTTGTTGCACACATAACACTTATAGGGTGGAACAGCTGGTGTAGAGGCTTGGCTCACTTGACTTGTGGCTCGTCGAGCTGCTGTAGCTGCCTTTGTTGCCTAACTTGTAGCCGGTTGAGTAGGTCGATTGAAAGTGGGGCGAAAAGGGTTCTGATCCACGTTCGGCCTACGGTACTGAGTCGAATTGGGTTATGAACTGGTTCCACGGTAAGCTTTGTTGGGCCAATCGAAAGTCTGGAAATTATTTGGCCTCTTGCCTAACCTGGGTGATGTCACAGCTTTTTCTTTCTCTTTTTCTCTAAACCTATCTTCCATGGTCTTTGCCTTATCGACCATTTGAGCATAGTCCCGGATGTCCA
Source organism: Telopea speciosissima (assembly GCF_018873765.1). Taxonomy (NCBI): domain Eukaryota; kingdom Viridiplantae; phylum Streptophyta; class Magnoliopsida; order Proteales; family Proteaceae; genus Telopea; species Telopea speciosissima. Next base: position 33,907 of record NW_025317483.1, read on the forward strand.
TAATTGATAGTACTAATCCAATCTCAGTTTTGAATCCCTTCTTAAATTTCTTTGCCTTACTAACTTCCCCTCTCAGGTGCTCTGGAGCGAAATGGAATAGGTCTTCAAACCGCTATTGGTAATCCAACACTGACTTGGTCCCTTGTACCAGTGCGGTGAACTCAGCTTCTTTCCTGTCCCTGAAGCTCTCTGGGAAGTAGTTCTTGAAGAAAACTTATTTAAATTGCTCCCACGTGGGATTCGGGTGAGTGGCTTCCAAATTGGGCTTAGTAGCCTTCCACCAAGCTTCAGCCTCATTCTGTAACTGATAACCCGCACATATCAGCTTTTGCACATCCGTGCACTCGAGCACTTCAAATGCCTTCTCTAGGGCGCTAATCCACCATTCCTGCTGCATTGCCTCAGAAGTTATTTTGGAAAACGTGGGAGGTTGGAGTTTCTTGAATCTCTCCATAACCTTGGTAGTAGAGTTTTCCGCTAAGTGTTGAGGCACAGGTGGTGGAAATAGTACGGGCCGGTTGGGTGGTGGAGGTGGTGCTGTTCGCTCATGCATCATGGCTGCAAACTGCGTAGACATCTAACTAAGCAATTCTTGTTGTTGTTGCATGGTCCACATCATAGTGGTCATGAATGCAGTTACATCACCAGCTGCCACATTTGGCTGAGGTGCTACAGCAGTGGCTGGTGCAATCGCTGGTGCCTCTGACGAAGCAGCCGATGCTTCAAAATTTTGAGCCTCAGTCCCATTTGGCAGTTCAACCTCCGGTATAACAAGAGGTTGTTTTCCTTTACGACCACCTTGTGAACTTCTTGTGTTGACCATGGTCGCTTCTCTGAAAAGAGGAGCATGTTCAATATTTCAATATTGTTCATTGGGGTCAACAATTACTTTCTTAGTTAGTGCACGTACATACCTAGTCCATAATTCCAGTGATTTTCATAAGTCGTACCAATAAGGTATGTTGTTAGATATGTCTTCTTTGTTTGTTATGAGGTGTTTCTTTTTCTTTTTTTTTTTTTGTGTTCTATTCTTAAACATTTTATATAATGATGTGATATGCATGACACTATATGAGAGACTTCAAAATTTTTAAGTAAAACTCTTTTAATTATTTACCTGATCTAATAGGCAAGCCTCTGTAATTGCCAACTAGTGATGATGTTCTGCACGTAAAGGTAAGCTATTTCACCGATAATCTCGTCTGCTAAAGATAGGTAAATGGCTCGACCCAAAGGTTCACTGACGTTCGCTAGAGCTAAGTAAACTACTAGTTGGTTTTCGGCACGAGGTCGTATCTCCCATATCTGGATCAGTCTTCTCCTCAGTTGTCTAATGTATCGCATGATACTAGGGTCTCCAGCCTTGGCTGAGGTAATGGGTCCGGTCATAAAGAGGTTCTATGCATCAGGTTACACTTAATTAAAAGAATTAAGTACATGTCTATAGGAATTTAAATGACTATAAACAATAAAAATATAATTGGGTTGGCTCGAGGTACCTTAGCGTCTAAAGAGCTTAGATTGACTAGACAACCTATTAGATCCTAAACTTGGCTGAGGGTATGGCAAGATCTATGCTCACTACACGTCCTAAATATGTATTACAACATACCTACATATCTATGTTCGGATTTACAAAGCATCACACCACTCGGTTCATACATACACAGTATTAGGAATATAATATTAATTATTTACACACACACACACACTATTTATTATAGGCATATATATATATATTTATTTATTTATCTATTATTAGGTATTTATACATAAAAGAAAATCCCCAATTTCCTATGTGTTGTATATTGGGATTTCCCAAGTAATGGCTATATTTTTCCTAAATAGGTTATTAGGCAATAAGTAAATTATCAATTTATCAATAAATTTTTATTTATTTATGTATTTATTTTTTACATATTATGATTATTTATAAATCTTTATATTTTCATGCTTATTGAGGTTATTTGAGACAAATTCGAGGTTTCCATAAGCTGTTTCACAAAAACAGCAGAAAATTAATCTCTGGGCGTTAGATGCATCGGCCAATGCTATTGCCCAGAGAATCGGGGTTTAGTTATATTAATCCGAGAGGGGCCCATTTATTCCTTCTTTTCCTAAACTCCTCTAAACACCTAAGGCAGTCCTTTGGAGGGTAGTGTGACCATTTCCACACAAAATCCTCACATTTCCTCGGGTTTTCCGTGAATCCACGCAAGCTTAGGTAAGATTTCTTGGTTATTTTTACTATTTTAGATCTTCTCTTGGTTTCTTCTTGTTCTAGTTGAGGTTTTGTCATTTTCCCTAGCCCTAACCATTTCTTTTTTTCTCTTTTCGTAGCCTAATGTCTACAAGTCACCGTATGGCAAGGAAATCCGTAGCACGTAAAAGGCTACGATCCGAGAGCAAACATTCTTCTTCATCTACGATGGCCCCTTCTTCATCTAGGGACTATTCCTCATCGGAGGAACCTGAGTTTGACAGATTCCTCTTCTCTAGGTATGAACACTCTAGGGATTGGGACAAGTTTAGGTCCCTAAAGATTGTGAATGGCCGGGTGGTACAGGTGGACGACTTCCATCAGTACAGTCTATTTACTAGGTTCAACACCTTGGGTTGGGCCTCTATGTTGACACCCACAAAACCTTGTTATCCCAACTTGGTTCGATACTTCTATTTTAATTTGGTGCCATCTGGGGCACGAGAGTTTGGACTAGAGAGCAGAGTGAAGGGAGTGGATATTAGGTTGACTACTACTTCACTAACAGGGATTTTGGGGCTACCCAACACTGGAGAGAGGTGCTATTACAAGCCCCGGATCAACATTTTTGAGATGTTTTCTTTGGAGACCAAGAGGAGGGTCTTCAACGCATTGACTGGGTCTGAGAGCACACCCAAGTCAGAGGCTTCCTACCAGCCTAGTGCTCGCATTATCAATAGGTGTGTGACCTATAACATCTACCCCAAGGGCAAAAATAGGGGCAGCATCTCTATGATGAGGGCTTATATCACTTACTGTTTATTGGGAGCGGGCAGAGGAGGTCCAGTGATAAACTCCCATATTTGCTACTTCAGGTCATGTTATATCACGCATAGAACCCATCTGATGGGAACCTTCCATATGGGAAGTTCCTTACCTTAGTCTTCTAGCACTTCGGGGTTCCTTTAGAGGGCGAGTATATAGAGAGAGATAGATCTAGGCCCATCAACAAGACCTCAATTCTGACGATGAAGGTGCCAGGGGGTGATCCACAGGAGGAGGAGCAGATGGAGGTGCAGGGTGAGGAGCAGGGTGAGGAGCATAGAGAGGAGGTGCAGGGTGACATCCAGGGAGAGGAGTATGGAGACATGACCTGCTTATGGGGCAACAGGTGCTACTAGCTCGCACGTGCCAGAGCCATCTGAGTGGGCATAGGTGATGTCACTATTCCAGGGTCTCAGTACTCAGCTTTTTGACATATCGACTAGGATGGATTAGGGCTTCTCATCTTTGGAGAGCAGAGTGGTATTTGTAGAGCAACGCCTGGACTTTTGAGACAGGTTCTACCATGTTGACTCTCGCCAGCCTCATCTTCCATTGAGCAACTTGCCTTCGCTGGAGTAGTTCTTTCAACCAACACTTGACTTTCTGTTACGTGGTCCAGATTTGCATCATCTTGCTTTTTTTATAGCTTATGTACTTTTTTTTTTAGATGCATATAGTTTTTTTTTTTTTTTTTGTCAACTTATGTAAATATTTGAGAGTAGCACTTTCAGTCAAAGCTTAAGTAGTGGCTCAGCCATAGTTGTCTTTAAATTAATGGAAATATTGCATATTTGTCTTTTAATTACTTCTACCTCCCCTGTAGCTTTACTTGATTACATGTTTTAATGTTGGTAGCTTATTAGACCTAATCTGCATCCCGTGAATGTAAGAAGAGCCTCACGCTATGATACCAAGCTTTGTCACACCCCAAACCACCCCCTGGGAGGATTAGGTAGGTGACCCGAATTGCATAATGGCAATCCACCAAATCCCACGGATCTAGAAGTAGTTATTACATTCACAGACCCACATTCATATCATTACCACAAGTAAGATCAGAGTGCTGCAGATAAACTACAATTATAACAAGAAAGAAAGTGTAGTGAAACGGGAATGATGGTGATATATATATATATATGTACATAAAAGAGTTCTGAAACATTCCCTCCTAGATACAACCCATGACTGAAAGATAAAGCAGACAAAAGCCAAAAGGAAATACATACGTATATATACAGGGTGAGATAACTCAACCCCAAAGGAAAGAGAAAAACTGCAACTAAACCAGAAGCAGAGATGGGGATAAACTCCTATCAAGAACAAAAAGGAGTCCCCAAGACAAAAAGCATCAAGTGCGCCCCTCACTGGTCTTCATCAATGACCACCAAGAACATACACATCATCGGCATGACCTCCGTCAGAGTCCATACTAATAGCATCATAATCACGAGGGCTTTCCTCCTCGTAATGAGTCTCCATACCACAGTGGATCGATCTGCACAATCTTCTAAGAGAAAAACATATATAACAGAGTGTGAACCCCACTGAGCCAATGAGTAAAACATATCATCATGCATGCATATGCAACCTAAATCCACATGTTCCTACATGATAAGCAAGTCCAGATTATTTATTAGCCACCTAACAATACAGCTGAGTCAAGTCTGTGCTACTACAATCCCCAATACATGTATCCCTGGTGCGGGTTTGGTTACCCCTTCTCGCGATACACCCATTGAGTTGTCGGAGAGGACCAGCCGACTCCAGCATCTCCCTACCCAGGACAGCCCGACCGGTCCCCTGGATTAACTCCTGTGAGGTAACCGACTCAATATAATCTCACCTTCCGGTGCTTCCCGACATGTAATTCGAGGATAAACTTTATGTGTGGCATTCCACCAAAAATTCACCTATTGGTGCTTCCCAAGCATGTAGCCCGAGGCTTCCTGGCATATTTGCCCTGGGGCATCCCAGTTGTGCTGAGGCTTCCCAGCAGAAACGCCTCTAGGGTTTTACGGTAGTCCTCACAGTTATCAAACACCTTAAACCCTGTTGGCAAGGGTACGTAGCATGGGTGGTGAAACTCTAGCCCTATGTCTATATGGCATCGTACAAGTCGGGCAGTGTCAACTGTATCCCATACTACGGGCTACCACCAGCCTCGTTTCCAAGCCGACTATGGCATCTAGTCTAACATTCATAGTCATCATGTAAAAATTACAATGTTGATCAACAGACAATCAATGTGTAGTAATTTGAGTAATTGAACAGAATTAAATAACACAGCATTAATAATTTAAGAATTTAATTGCCGACATAGCAATACAGTTACACAAACATATATGATAATACTTCACACACCTGGGTCTGGTTCTAGGAACTCAGTTGTAAATTCAGTTCTGGCTGCAGTCTGGCTGTAGGCCTTGAGCGCGGGAGCCAATCCTAGATATAAATCAGAAATTGTCATTTTAATATTCCAATCTATTTTTGGAGGTCCTAGGGTTGATCTATGCTCATTGGGTTGACTCGGTGTATAGTTGGTCATCACGTGGAATTCTCTGGGCCTTGCACTAGGCCTTAGGCCTATGTCCCGGTGCATCATCCAGAGTTGGTGGCCTGGGGGCAAAATGGTCATTTTTCACATTAGTACATGATTCTAGGTTACATTAGTCTTACAGTGCTGTCCCCAACTTGATAGTGCTGTAGGACCAATCACAGGCTGTGTTTCCAAGTCCTGCGGGGCCCACTTGGGTTCCCAAAGCATTTATTCACATGCACAGATGTGGGGAGGGGGATTTAGGTCATTTTCCACTTCCCTACACTGTATCATGGCCAATGGGTGAAGTCCCCCAAATCAGATCATCAAAACAGCAAAATTTCACACAGACATCGCCCAGAGATTGCAAAAATGTGTACAGGCTGAGATTCCAAGGTTGCTGGTCATGGTCAGTGACCAAATCATTCCCCCATGCATGTTAGGTCATCATGGACCCCCAGGGGTGTTCTTCACACTGGTCCTTGTGGATTTTTACTTGGGCCCACCACTTAGTTGCTAGAGGCTGCCCAGACAGCCTAGTAAATAGTAACCCACGATTTCCCCAGCTTCAAAACTTGGTTTTGGCTACATGCAAGGCTGGATACAAGTGTAAAATGGTAATCTAGGGCCATTGCTACCTAGGGTTAGGTTCCATGCAGCCAAGACAAGAAATCAGGACTCCAAACAGCCTATTTTCAGTGTAACTGGGCAGTGCAGCAATGCACAACCTGGTTTCGGTTCCAGATTTGTAAAACAAGTATGAATATCATCATTAAACACTCAGATCTTCCATGCATCATGTTTGCTTGGCAGATCTGAGGTGGTACTTGGCAGTTCCCAACTGTTCTGGGCTGCCAGGGGTCAGAAAACCATCAAAACATATGAATCAAAGAGAGCAGGAGGTATGAGCATATGTGTTTATACCTACACAGGTCTAAGAAGGCATGAAATATGGGCCTTGAAGTGCAGGGCTGCTTCTCCTCTTCTTCCTTCTTCCCTTTCTTCTTCTTCTTCCTCTCTTTCCTCTCTTTTCCTTCCTCTCTCTTCTCCAATGAATTGAATAGTAGCCAAGGGTTGAAATGAACCCAAGGCACTGGTATTTATAGGCCCAGCCTTGACTAAGGCCTGTTTGGCTGCTAAGGCCTCTTTCCAGAATGCATTTTTGACTGCATTCTCAGCCATTGTGGGCACTCTGGTGGGGTCCACAGTGGTCCAAGGGTATGAGGTGGTCCCTCAGACTCCCCTCAACCTATGGAGGGTGCCCATGTCCAATATGGGTGGTCCCCACAATTTAAATCCTTAAATAATGTTGTTTTGCACTCTAGGCGATGTCTCTGGGTGATGTCTGCATCGCCCAGTGCATCGCCCAGAGATTTCAGCAAGGCTGAAACCAAGTGGGCTTCCACAGGGGTTTGACCCAAGGTTAGGGCCTTATACCCACATGTCACTTAGGGTCTTTTACACACATTTCCAGGGGTGGGACCCACAGTTATGAAGAGGAGAGAGAATACCTGGAGTCCAGGCAGCACATTATACTATGAGCTATGCAGGTGTAAGGGTTGACTGTCCATCTATTGATAGGCATATAGGAGGTCATTATCAGGGTTTCTTCATCAATTTCAATCATTAGAGTGATACTCCACAGTGTGCTTGGGTGCCATGTTAGGGGTTCCTATCCTTCAATCAAAATTCCAGTCGGTCAGGAGCAGGGTTTGACAGTCTCGACCCTCAACATCTCGTCCACACCTCTCGTAAGAGTTAAAGACACTTTATAGAAAAGCCCTAACCCAAAAATGTACAGAATGCCCCTTATTAAACCTAAACGACCCACCCGATCTGGTTCGGACCGAAAATGAACATATGTCGAAATAGGTATCAGATTCGAAGGTCTCGACCCTCAACATCCTATCCACACATCTTATAAGAGATAAGGATACTTTATGGAAAAGCCCTAACCACCTATAAAAACAAAAACCAAAAAAAAAAAAAAAACAAAGCCCTAACCCTAAAAAATTATAGAAATGCCCCCAATAACCCCAAACGACCTACTCGGTCTAGTTCGGACCAGAAGTGAACATATGTCAAAATACTTATTGATTCGAACGTCTTGACCCACAAAATCTTGACCACACTTCTCGTAAGAGGTAAAGACACTTTATACAAAATCCCTATCACAAAAAGTACGAAAATGCCCCCCCAAAAACCCCTAACGGTCCACCCGGTTTGGTTTGGACTGGAAATGAACATATGTCAAAATACGTATCGATTCAAAGGTCTTGACCCTCAACATCTCGTTCACACTTCTCGTAAGAGGTAACGACACTTTATAGAAAAGCCCTAACCTAAAAAAGTACAGAAATGCCCCCCAATAACCCCAAACGACCCACTCAGTCTAGTTCGGACCAGAACTGAACATATGTCAAAATACAGATCGATTCGAAGGTCTCGACCCTCAACATCTCATCCACACCTCTCGTAAGAGGTAAAGACACTTTCTAGAAAAGCCTTACCCCCAAAAAGTATAGAAATGCCCCCCAAATAACCCTAAACGACCCACCCGGTTTGGTACGTACCAAAAATGAACATATGTCGAAATACGTATCGATTCGAAGTCTCGAACCTCAACATCTCATCCACACACCTCATAAGAGATAATGACACTTTATAGAAAAGCCCTAACCCAAAAAAATACAAAAATGCCCCCAATAACCCCAAATGACCCACTCAGTCATGTTCGGACCGAAATTGAACATATGTCAAAATACGTATTGATTCGAAGGTCTCGATCCTCAACATCTCATCCACACCTCTCGTAAGAGTTAAAGACACTTTATAGAAAAGCCCTAACCTAAAAAAGTACGAAAATGCACCCCAACAACCCTAAACGACCCAGCTGGTTTGGTTTGGATCGAAAATGAACATATGTAGAAATACGTATCGATTCGATGGTCTAAACCCTCAACATCTTATCCACACATCTCATAAGAGATAAGGATACTTTATAGAAAAGCCCTAACCCAAGAAAAGTACAAAAATGCCCCCCAATAACCCTAAACGACCCACTCGGTCTGGTCCAGATCGGAACTGACCATATATCAAAATACATATTGATTCGAAGGTCTCGACCCTCAAAATCTCATCCACAGCTCTCATCAGTGGTTAAGACACTTTATTGAAATGCCCTAACCCAAAAAAGTATAGAAATGCCCCCCAATATCTTTAAAAGATCCACCTGGTCTGGTTTGGATCGAAAATGAACATATGTCGAAATACGTATTGATTCGAAGGTCTCAACCCTCAACATCTTATCCAAACAACTCATAAGAGATAAGGACACTTTATAGAAAAGCCCTAACCCAAAAAAACTACAGAAATGCCCCCCAATAACCCCAAACGACCCACTAAGTCTGGTTCGGACCGGAACTGAACATATGTCAAAATATGTATCGATTCGAAGGTCTTAACCCTCAACATCTCATCCACACCTCTCGTAAGAGTTAAAAACACTTTATAGAAAAGCCCTAACCCAAAAAAGTACAGAAATGCCCCCCAATGACCCTAAACGACCCACCCGATCTGGTTCGGACCAAAAATGAACATATGTCAAAATAGGTATCGATTCAAAGGTCTCAGCACTCAACATCTTATCCACACATTTTATAAGAGATAAGGACACTTTATGGAAAAGCCGTAACCCAAAAAAATTAAAGAAATGCCCCCTAATAACCCCAAACGACCCACTCGATCTAGTTCAGACCGGAAATGAACATATGTCAAAATAGGTATCGATTTGAAGGTCTGGACACTCAACATCTTATCCACACATCTTATAAGAGACAAGGATACTTTATGGAAAAGCCCTAACCCAAAAAAATTATAGAAATACCCCCCAATAACCCAAAATGACCCACTTAGTTTGGTTCAGACCGAAAATGAACATATGTCAAAATACGTATTGATTCGAAGGTCTCTGTTACACCCGCACTCCAAATATCCCCTGTACCCCAAGGTAGTTTAGACCTTACCTATTAAGTAATGCCTTATGACCATAGTCAACCCTGATGACCTTGAACTATAAATAGTATAATAAGAACCCCCTCGAAGCCCTGAAAATGTGGGCCAAAGTCCCGTAGATTTCCTTGAAGTTTGGGCCATGATAGCAGCACCGAAGTCACAAATAGACTCACTCTTACTGAGTCTGCTCGAGGATCCGCCTGTGTTGTCACCTGCCTTTTTGGATTATTTTCCTGTGGGACCCACACCCCTGTGTCTCGGACACCCTAATTGAACCTTTGGACCATATGAACCCCTACCCTTGCCATGAATTGGTTGGACCATAAAGTGGGGCCCACAAGGCCTAACTTAGGTAATTAATGGGTTTTACACACCCTGGCCTAGACCAAACAGACCCTTGTTGTCACACCCCAAACCACCCCCTAGGAGGATTGGGTAGGTGACCCGAATTGCACAACGGCAATCCGCCAAATCCCACAGATCTAGAAGTAGTGCTTACGATCATGGAACCACAACCATCTCTTTACCATAGGCAAGATCAGAGTGTAGCAGATAAACAACAGTGCAACAATAAAAGGAAGCATAGTGATACAGGGAAACAATGATACTATATACATATAAAAGTTTTACATTTCCCATCAATCCAAACACAAAGAAAACAAAGAAACAAAGCTGATAAGTACAGTACTACATACAAAGACATGTATAGGGCGAGCATACTCAACCCCAAAAAGGAAAAAGGAAAAACTACAACAACTAAGTCAGAACAGGGATAACTCCAAATAACCCAAAAGGAGTCCCCACGTCAAAAAGCTGTCACGAATACACTTCAATGGTCTTCATCAACAACCACCAAAAATGTGCACAGGATCGGTATGACCTCCGTCGGGGTCCACACCAATATCATCGTAACAACCAAAAGTCTCCTCCTTGAACTGACCCACCATGCCACAGTGGCATCCACCTGTAAAATCATCTAAGAAAAATATTGCATAATAGAGTGTGAGCCCCACTGAGCTCGTGAGCAAATAACATCAATCATGCATGCACATGCAATCATAATTCATAATTCATATGGTGCTACATGATACGCAAGTCTAGATTTTATTATTAACCACCTAATAATACAACTAAGTCGGGTCTGTGCTACTACAATCCCCAATACATGTATCCCTGGTGCGGGCTTCTAACCCCTTCCCGTGATACACTTATTGAGTTGTCGGAGAGGACCAGTCAGCTCCCGCATTCGTTCACCAAGGTCAACCCGACCAGCCCTCTGTGATTAACTTGTGGGACAATCCATTTCTTTCTTTTCTTTTCTGGCTTATAGCCCATGTGCACCATTCTGGTGTTCTATACATTCATGCACCATTTTGGTATTCTATTCATTTCTTTTTCTCTTTTCTCTTTTTCTGATGGACGCCCCCACAGGCATCCAACACCTTAACCCTTGTTGGCAGGGTGCGTAGCACAGGTCATGAAACTCTAGCCCCATGTCTATATGGTATCGTATGAGTCAAACGGTGTCAACTGTACCCCAAAATACGGGCTACCACAGGCCCCATTTCAAAGCCAACTACGACATCTAGTCTAACACTCACAATCATCATAGAAGAATTCACAATGTTGATCATCAGACAGTCATTATGCAGTGATTTAAGTAATTGAACAGAAGTAAATAACATAGCAATTATATTCAATTCTTATTAGCCGGCAGCAAATCATAATTACATATACACATATGATCATATTATTCACTCACCAGTACTTGGCTCTGGGTACTCAGTCACAAATTCAGTTCCAGTAGTTGTCTGGTTGTTGTCCTCGAGCTCAGGATTAAGTCCTAGATGTAAATCAAAGGTTGCCATGTTAAGTTATCAGTCTGTTATTAGAAGTCCAAGGATTACCCTAATCTTACTGGGTTGACCCGGGGTTCAATTGGTTCACTCTTGAAATCACTGGGCCATACACTGGGCCTTAGGTCATGTCCCAGTGCATCAACCAATGCTAGTGGCTCAAAGGGCAAAATGGTCATTTCTAGGGTTATACCTGACCCTAGTCTAGGATATGCTTATAGTGCTATCCATAGCCTGTCTATACTGTAGGACCAAGCACAGCAGAGCTTCCTTTACCTGCGGCACCCACTAGGGTTCCAACACATTCATTAATCATGGACAGATGTGGGGAAGGGTATTTTAGTCTTTTTCCCCATCCCACAGTGTCCAGGGGCCATTGGGTGAGATCCCCCTAGCTCTGTCCACCAAATCAGTGATTTTCCACTCACTGGGCATTGGCTCTGGGCGTTGCTGCATCGCCCAGTGCCTGTACAATCGATGCAGGCTGAGTTTCCAAGGCTGGGCTCTCAAGGCTGAGATCAGACCTGATCCCTTGCATGTTAGGGGGGTCCAGTAGCCCTTGAGATGGTCTACACCATGGCCCAGATGGATTTTCCATCAGATCCATCATTAGGCTGACAGTGGTTGTCCAAGTAGCCCTGATGAATAGTGCTCAAGGTTTTAGCTAAGGTTGGGAGTTGGTTTCAGCCACATGCAGGGCTGGAAACACCTGAGATTTGATGTTCCATGGCTGCAAACATCAAGGATTAGGACTGTGCAGCCAGGGTTCACACCCAGGGTTCCAAATCACAGGGTAATAGGGCCAACTGGCAGTGCAGGTGAGTACAACCAAGTTTCGGCCACAAGAACAGTACAACAGCCTATTAAATTCATGTAAACATCACAAATCTTCCATGCACAAGTTCTGCATGGCAGATCTGGACCAGATCTGGGCAAACCCTAGCTAGTCTGGGTTGCCCAGGAAGCAAAAACACAATATATACAGAGGGGGAATGGGAGCAGCAGGTGAGGATAGGTATTTTTATACCTGAAGTAGCCTGAGAATAGGCTTGGTTGCAGGCTGGGATGGTTGCAGCAGGTCTCCCCCTCCTCTTCTTCCTTCTTCCTTCTTCTTCTTCTCTTTCTCTCATTTTCCCTCTCTTTCTCTCCTCTCGATTTTGGCAGGAAATAAGAGCTCTAAATGAGCTTAGGCCTACCTATTTATAGGCCCAAGACCAACTGAGGTCTGTTTGGTCACTTAGTCCCTTTTTTAAAAATTAGTTTTTAACTTGATTCTGACTGGTTCTGGGTTCACTGGTGGGGTCCACAGTGAACTGAGGTCATGAGGTGGTCCCTCAGACTTCCCTCTATCAGTGGAGGGTATCCATGTTCATATTGGGTGGTCCCCATAAATAAAATCCATTAAAATATTCAAAATCAATCACTGGGCGATGTCACTGGGCCTTGCTGCATCGCCCAGTGCCATGGCCCAGAGAATTCCAGCAACTGAAACTCAAAGGGGCTTGCACAGGGGTTTGACCCTTGGTCAGGGTATTGTCCCCACGTGCCCACTAGGGGATTTTACATACTTTTTTAAAGGTGGGTCCCACCATTATAAGGAGGAGAGAGATTACCTGGGATTCAAGTCATACATCAAACTGTGAGCTGCATAATTGTAGGGGTCTGCTATCCATCTTCTAACAGGTATATAAGGAAACCTGTTCAAGGTATTCTCATTATTCTCATTGAGTGGAGTGATGCTCCACAGTGATCCTAGTTGCCTGGCCCGGGGTTCCTGCCCTTTAATTAAAAATCCAACCAATCAGAAGCAGGGTTTGACATTTCTCCCCACCTTACAAAAATTTCATCCTCGAAATTTGCTTACCTTGTAATCCAAAAAAGTTGGGGATACTTCTGCTTTAATTCTTCTTCACGTTCCTATGAAGCTTCTTCTACTGGATTGTTTCCCGATCAAACTTTCACGAAAGCGACGGTGCGGTTACAAAGGTTATGCTCCTTTCTGTCTAATATCTCCGTGGGGTGTTCTTCATAGGTCATATCCACATCCAACTGTTCAGGTTCAGTTGACAGTACATGTGTCGGGTTGTTAATATACTTCCTCAACATCGACACATGAAAAACATCGTGGGCGCCTGATAAAGATGGTGGTAGCGCCAGTCGGTATGCTATGGGTCCTACCTTATTAAGAATTTCGTAAGGACCGATGAATCTTGGGCTCAACTTGCCTTTCTTGTTAAAACATAGAAATCCCTTGGTTGGAGATACTCGAAGGAATACTTTTTCTCCGACCTCAAACTCAATATCTTTCCTTCGATTATCCGCATAACTTTTCTGTCTTGACTGGGCTGTCTTAATCTTTTCTCTTATGACATCCACCTTGTCGCAGGTCGCTTGAATCATTTCAGGTCTGAGATATTTCCGCTCGCCAACTTCATCCCAAGATAGTGGAGTTCGACACTTCCTTCCATAAAGTGCTTCGAATGGTGCCATGCCAATGGTGGAGTGAAAGCTATTATTGTATGCGAATTCCAGCAAAGGTATGTGAGCATCCCAACTGTCATTCATTTCCAAAACACAGGCTCGGAGCAATTCCTCCAGAGTCTGAATGGTTCTTTCTGATTGTCCATCTGTCTACGGATGGAAAGCCGTGCTAAGATTTAGTTAAAATTGCAATGCCTTCTGCAAACTTCTCCAAAACCTTAAGGTGAAATGAGGATCTCTTCGGACACAACGTGAGCGACAGCACGCTAGTGTAAGCGGACTATGTTTTCAATGGATATCTGGGCAAGCTTCTCCATTGGATAACTTATTTTGATCGGTATGAGGCGAATTGGATTGTGTAGGGTGAGTTGTGCGCCTCTTTAAGAATTCGGTCTTGGATGTCAAAGTCATCGAGGCACGCATAGTCTATCTTAAAATTCAATGCGCCATCTTGGGCCAAGGAAAACGGGTCCTTATGGACACCTTGTTGAACTTCCCAAATTATTTTGGCCAGCTTGGGATCAATGGTTGTTTCACAATTATGATCGGCGGCTGCGGGTTCATAGCTGCTAATTGCATAACCGTTCCCATCCAGTTCCAAATCAAACTCGAGCTTCCTTTATTAATTTCACTTACAACTCAAACTTTCCTTTTTTTTTTAAAAAAAAAAATATTTTTTTTTTTTTTTAAATAAATATATTACTACCCCCTTTAAATAAAAAAAAATAAAAAAAAAAAAAAAAAAAAAAAAAACACAAAAACAAAAAAAAAAAAAAAAAAAAATTTTTTCCACTCTCTCTCCCCAAAATAACAAAAACACCAATCCCCCCCCCCCCCCCAAAAAAAAAAAAAACCCCCACCACTTTTAAAAAAAAAAATATAACAAACCCCCCCCCCCCAGAATGGTTAGGATTGGAGATGATACTAATCAGTTCTTCAACTCCTGAAAGCTTTTCTCACACTCTTCATTCCATTCGAATTTGGCTCCCTTCCTTGTAAGTTTTGTCATTGGTGCTAAAATCCGTGAGAAATTTTCAATAAACCTCTGATAGTAATCGGCCATCCTAAGAAACTTTGGATCTCAGTGGCATTCTTTGGAGTCTCCCATTCGAGAAATGCTTTCACCTTGCCTGGGTCTACTTTGATTCCGTCTTTGGTGATGATGTATCCCAGGAAACCAATTTGGTGAAGCCAAAATTCACATTTACTAAATTTAGCAAAGAGCTGGTGTTCCCGCAACCACTGCAACACGAAAGTAAGGTGTCGCGCATGCTCTTCCTCACTCTTAGAGTGCACCAGGATGTCATCAATAAATACTATGACGAACTTATCCAGCACATCATGGAACACTCTATTCGTCATATCCATGAATACTGTTGGGGCGTTGGTCAACCCGAATGATAAAACTAAGAATTCATAATGTCCATATCGAGTTCGGAATGCCATTTTATGAATGTCACCGCTTTTGATCTTCAGTTGATGGTATCCTGACCTAAGATCAATCTTGGAGAAAACTCTCGCTCCTTGTAGCTGATCAAATAGGTCGTCGATACGCGATAATGGATATCGATTCTTGATCGTCAGTTTATTTAGCTTGCGGTAGTCGATACACAGCCGCATACTACCATCCTTCTTCTTAACGAACAGCATGGGTGCTCCCCAGGGCGACACGCTAGGTCGTATAAATCCCTTCTTCAGCAGGTCTTGAAGTTGTGCCTGTAATTCTTTCAACTCGATAGGTGCCATACGATATGGTGCCTTAGACACCAGTGCTGCACCAGGAATCAAATCAATCGCGAACTCTATATTGCGGTCCAGCGGCAGTTGAGTCAGATCTTCTGGAAATACATCAGGAAACTCTCTGACAACGTGGAGTTCCTCCAAGGGTTTTATCTTCGCCTTCGTGTCTATCACAGTGGCCAAAAAGCCTTGGCATCCTTCTTCTAGTAACTTCCGTGCCTGGAGTGTGGATAATGTTATCCTTCTGGATTTCCTCCTTGGTTCACTTTGATAGGTGAAGTCTGACCCATCTTCCAAGTTGAACCTTATCTTCTTCTCCGCACACAAGACATTTACGCCATAGGCCGACAACCAGTCCATGCCTAGGATTACGTCAAAATCATTTATATCCATCTTTATCAGTTGTGCGGTTAGATTCTTACCACAAATTTCAATCTAACAAGGGTCGTAGACCTCCTTCAAACTCATGACACTCCCTGTCGGTGTGCTGACTACTAGCTCATGCTCGATGTCCCTTGGTTGATCTTTCATCTTACTTGCAAAGGTTGAGAAGACGAAAGAGTGGGTAGCGCCCGAGTCGAATAATACTCGTGCGGGTATGGTTGAGACATTCAGGGTACCTAGGGTTCTTAGGTAATTTAGGTTACACGTAGTAAGCCATTTATTCCCTATAGTTAAGTAGTGTTCAGCACTTACCTGTTAATATGTCGGGGTTTGCCTCAGCTTCTTTATTTGTTAAGGCGTACTTCTTTCCTTGCATCCGATTGTCCCGTGGCTGAAATGACCTAGCGTAGGGCTGGTTCGATGAGCTGTTGCCATACCCACGCGATCTGCAATCTCTGGCCATATGTCCTTCCTTGTTGCACAGATAGCACTTAAAGGGTGGAGCTCCAGGTGTTGAAGCCTTGCTCGCTTGACTTGTTGCTGGTTGGGCTGGCGAGGCTGCTGTGGTCGCTTGATTCATAGTAGGTTAAGCAGGTCGAGTAAATATAGGGCAAAAAGAATTCTGACCCACGTTCGGTCTACGATACAGAGTCGAGACGGAGCCTGAGTTGCTTCCGTGGTAAGCTTCATTTGGCCAGCCAAAAGTTTGGAAATTATTTGACCTTTTATTTAAACCAGTCGACATCACATTCTTTTCTTTCTCCTTTTCCTTGAACCTATCCTCCATTGTCTTCGCCTTATCAACCATTTGGGCATAATCCCAAATGTCCATAATTGACAGTACTGACCCAATTTTACTTTTGAGTCCCTTCTCAAATTTCTTGGCCTTACTAACTTCCCCTTTTAGGTGCTCTAGGGAAAAATGGAATAGATCCTCAAATCGCTGTTGATAGTCTAGCACTAATTTAGTTCCTTGCACCAGTGCAATAAATTCTGCTTCTTTCCTATCCTTAAAACTCTCAGGGAAATAGTTCTTGAAGAAAATTTCCTTGAACTGCGCCCACGTGGGATTTGGGTGAGCAGCTTCCAAATTAGGCCTAGTTGCCTTCCACCAAGCTTCTGCTTCATTCTGCAACTGAGAACCCGCACAAATAATCTTTTGCGCGTCTGTGCACTCAAGTACTTCAAATGCCTTTTCCAGGGCACTAATCCACCGTTCCAGCTGCATTGCTTCAGAGATTATTTTTGAAAATGTCGGCGGTCAAAGTTTCTTGAATCGCTTCATAACCTTGGCAGTGGAATTTTCTGCTAAATGATGAGGCATAGTGGTGCAAACAGTACGGGTCGATTAGGTGGTGGTGGTGGTGCAGCGCGCTCGTGCATTATGATTGCAAATTGAGTTGACATTTGACCAAGCAGTTCTTGTTGCCGTTGCATGGTCCGCATCATCGTGGTCATGAATGCAGTCACGTCGTCGGCTGCCACATTTGGCTGAGGTGCTGCTGTAGTAGCTTGTTCATCCCCTGGTGCTCCTGATGAAGCAGCCGATGCCTCAGAGTTTTGAGCCTCAGTTCTGTTAGGCAGCTCAACCTCCAGTACAACTCTAGGTTGTTTACCTTTACGACCTCCACGAGAACTTCTAGTGTTGACCATTATCGCTTCTCTGAAAAGAGGAGCGTGTTCAATATTCCATTTTCGTCTATATGGATCAACAGTTGTTTTCTAGCTAAGCAGGTACAAATCCAATCCATGGTTCCAATGAGTATCACGAGTCACACCAGTAAGGTGGATTGTTAAATTCACTATCTTGGTTTATTAGGTGACGTGTCTTATTAAGTGCTTTATGTTCCACTTTCTTATGCATTTTATGTGTCAATATGCTATGGATGGCACTATTGAAAAATTTCAGATTTTTAAATAAAAGACTTTTATTTATTTACCTGATCTAGCAGGCAAGCATCTCCAGCTTCTTCCCGGTCACAAACTCCATCGCCAGTAGAAATTCTATGTTAGCTCGTACCTCTCTTGCTAATCTCATAAAATATTCTCATTCCTTGGGTCCACTAATGGCAGCGATGGCCAAGTAAAAGTCCAGTCGATTCTCAGCTCGGGGTAACACTAACCGTATCCATCTCAGTCTCTCTCGTAGATGTCTAATATAAAGCATGATGTTGGGGTTTCCAGCCTCAGTCAAGATAGTGGGTCCTGTCACATAGAATGGTTCTAGACATTAGGGCATACTTAATTAAAACAAATTAAGTACACAGCTACTGAAACTTAAATAACTAAAGATCAATGAAACAAATTCTTGGGTTGGCTCGAGGTACCCTAACGTCTAGGTGTTCGATGTACTATGAACCCTATTAGATCCTATTCTCAGCTATCCTAGGCCTTGGTTAGGATGAGATCCACGCTCCCTATACTTACTAATCCCTTATTACAACATACCTACATATCTAAGTTCTGTTTGCATAGCAGCACTCCAAGCAGTTCGTACATCACAATATTCAAACATGTGGTAATTAGATAGTACACACCAATCATTATACACATTTATCTACATATACTAAATATGTATCATAAGCACAACAACAAAGTTTTTTTTTGGTCAAGCCCTATGTGTTCTATTCAGCCGTCAAATAGAAACTTCACCCCTTTGGGTTTAAGAAGGTTGTGTCTGCGTAATACCTAATTAATTTATTATTTTATTATTATTATTATTATTTTATATATATATATTTTAACCATCTATGAAAATTCATATTTTATGTTCATTAAGGATAATATGGCCCAAGCTTGAGTCCTTGTATGTAAATAACCCAAAAATAGCAAAATTGCACACACTGGGCGATGTCTCTGGGTGTTGCCACATCGCCCAGAGAATCGGGCGCAGGGTTTTTAAGTCCGAGAGGGCCCCATTTCTTTTCTATTTTCTTCTAAACTCTTCTAAACTCTTGGGAAAGGTTCTTGTAGGGTGAGGGGACCACTTTTACACCAAATCCTTGCGATTCTCTAGGGTTTTCGTGCATCTACAAGTGTTTAGGTATGCTTTCTTGACACTTACCCTATTTTATCTCTTCCTTTTTGTTTCCTATTGTTTTGGTTAGGGTTTCTATTGTTTTCCTTGCCCTAACTCAATTTTTCTTGCTATTCCTTGTAGGAAATGTCTACTATTCATCGCACTACACGGAAATCGATAGCCTAAAAGAGGCTACGGGTCGAATCCGATGAATCTTCCTATTCTTCGGTTCCACCATCATCCTCTAGAGAAGATTTGTCTTCCGAGGAACCAGATTTCGACCACCATCTTTTCTCCAGGTATGAGTACACTAAGGAGTGCAAAATTTTTGTTTCCGTAAAGATAGTAAATGGCCGGGTGGTGCGGGTAGAGGACTTCCACCAATACAACCTCTTTGCCAGATTCAATGCCCTAGGTTGGGCATCGATGCTATCTCCTACCGAGCCTTGTTATCCCAACTTGGTTTTGTAATTTTACTGTAACCTGGGGCCTTCTAGTGCCCAGGAGTTTGGGGTGGAGAGTAAGGTGAAGGGAGTGGATATCAGGCTGACCACTACCCTATTGGCAGAGATCCTGGGTTTACCTGACACAGGAGAGAGGATTTACTATCAGCCTCGTATGGATATTTCGGATATGTTTTCTTTGGAGACTAGGAGGGCAGTCTTCAAAGCTTTGACAGGTTCAGGAGACACACCCAAGTCTAAGACTGCCTACAGACCTAGTGCTAGGGTGATCAGTAGGTGTGTAACCTACAACATTTACTCAAAAGGTGGAAACAAGGGCAGTATATCTATGATGAGAGCATACATTACCTACTGCCTTTTGGGAGCTAGTCAGGGGGGTCCAGTCATCAACCTCCCGTATCTGTTACTTCAAGTGATGCTCTATCATGCATGGAACCCAGCTGATGGGAACCTTCCCTATGGGAGATTTCTCACCTTGGTCTTTCGATATTTTAGGGTTCCATTGGAGGGCGAGTACATTGATAAGACCAGATCTAGGCCCATAGATAAGACTTCCATTCTAAAGATGAAAGTGCCTGGAGAGGAACCACTAGAGGATGAGGGCAGATGGGGACAGAGCAGGGAGAGGAGCATGGTGATGATGTGCGCGATGAGGAGGTGCAAGGGATGGAGCAGGGAGACACTCAGGGCTTACACGCATAGGAGCAGGGTATAGGTCCAGGTGACTTTGAGGGTTTTGACACACAGTTTATGGACTTATTGGCTTACGAGATGACTGGTGCCACTAGCTCATAGGTTCCAAGTCCTTCTGATTGAGCATAGATGATGTCACACTTCCAGAGTCTTGGCACTCAGCTCTCCAGCTTGGCGACTAGAGTGGATCGGGGCTTCAATTCTTTGGAGACAAGAGTGGGGTCTGTGGAGCAGCGCCTAGATTTTTGGGACAGGTTCTACAGAGTTGACTCTCGCCAAACTCAGCCTCCGCCTAGTGACGTACCTCCTTCTGAGTAGTTCCAGCAGTTTCGGACCTTCTCTTGCTACGTGGTCATGATCATCTTAGTTATTATTTTTTTTTTCCTATGCTTAAGTATTTTTCTTTCTTTGTTTTCAGTTTATGTACTTGTTGAATTGTAGTTATGAAATCAAACTTTTATAATTATTGCTGAGTTAATGAAAATCTTGCATCTTTGCTTATTTGCATCTACCTCCCCTATGGTTTTTAATTCTTGCATATTTTATTATTTAATGCTTATTAGTCCTAGTTTGCAATCCATAATCATAACCAGAGCCTCACGCTCTGGTACCAAGCTCTGTCACACCCCAAACCACCCCCTAGGAGGATTGGGTAGGTGACCCGAATTGCACAATGGCAATCCGCCAAATCCCACAGATCTAGAAACAGTGCTTACAATCATGGAACCACAACCATCTCTTTACCATAGGCAAGATCAAAGTGCAGCAGATAAACTACAGTTCAATAATAAAAGGAAGCATAGCGATACGGGGAAACAATGATAATATATACATATACAAGTTTTACATTTCCCATCAACCCACACACAAAGAAAACAAAGAAACAAAGCTAATAAGTACAGTACTACACACAAAGACATGTATAGGGCGAGCATACTCAACCCCAAAAAGGAAAAAGGAAAAACTACAACAACTAAGTCAAAACGGGGATAAATCCAAATAACCCAAAAGGAGTCCCCAAGTCAAAAAGCTGTCATGAACACACTTCAATGGTCTTCATCAATAACCACCAAAAATGTGCGCAGGATCGGTATGACCTCCATCGGGGTCCACACTAATATCATCATAACAACCAAAAGTCTCCTCGAAATGACCCACCATGCCACAACGGCATCCACCTGCAAAATCATCTAAGAAAAACATTGCATAATAGAGTGTGAGCCCCACTGAGCTCGTGAACAAATAACATCAATCATGCATGCACATGCAATCACAATTCACAATTCATATGGTCCTACATGATATACAACTAAGTTGGGTCTGTGCTACTACAATCCCCAATACATGTATCCCTGGTGCGGGCTTCTAACCCCTTCCCACGATACACCCATTGAGTTATCGGAGAGGACAAGTCATCTCCCACATTCGTTCACCAAGGTCAGCCCGACTAGCCCTTTGTGATTAACCCTTGGGACAATCCATTTCTTTCTTTTCTTTTCTGGCTTATAGCCCATGTGCACCATTCCGGTGTTCTATTCATTTCTTTTTCTCTTTTCTCTTTTTCTGATGGTAGCCCCCACAGGCATCCAACACATTAACCCCTGTTGCCAAGGGTGCGTAGCACGGGTGATGAAACTCTAGCCCCATGTCTATATGGCATCATATGAGTCAAACGGTTTCAACCGTACCCCATAATATGGGCTACCACAGGCCCCATTTCCAAGCTGACTACGACATCTAGTCTAACACTCACAATCATCATAGAAGAATTCACAGTGTTGATCATTAGACAGTCATTATGCAGTGATTTAAGTAATTAAACAGAAGTAAATAACACAGCAATTATATTCAATTCTTATTATCTGGTAGCAGATCATAATTACATATACACATGATCATATTATTCACTCACCAGTACTTGGCTCTAGGTACTCAGTTACAAATTCAGTTCCAGCAGTTGTCTGGTTGTTGTCCTCGAGCTCAGGATCATGTCCTAGATGTAAATCAAATGTTGCCATGTTAAGTTATCAGTCTATCATTAGAAGTCCTAGGATTACCCTAATCTTACTAGGTTAACCCGGGGTTCAATTGGTTTACTCTTGAAATCACTGGGCCATACACTGGGCCTTAGGTCATGTCCCGGTGCATCAACCAATGCCAGTGGCTCAAAGGGCCAAATGGTCATTTCCAGGGTTGTACCTGACCCTAGTCTAGGATTTGCTTACAGTCCTATCCACAGCCTGTCTTGTTGTAGGACCAAGCACAGCGGAGCTTCCTTTACCTGCGGGGCCCACTAGGGTTCTGACGCATTCATTAATCATGGACAGATGTGGGGAAGGGTATTTTAGTCTTTTTCCACATCCTATAGTGTCCAGGGGCCATTGGGTGAGATTCTCCCAGCTTTGTCCACCAAAATAGTGATTTTCCACTCACCGGGCGTTGGCTCGGGCGTTGCCGCACGCCTGGCTCGTAAAATCGATGCAGGCTGAGTTTCCAAGGCTGAGATCAGACCTGATCCCTTGCATGTTAGGGGGGTCCAGTAGCCCTTGAGATGGTCTACAGCATGGCCCAAATGGATTTTCCATCAGATCCATCATTAGGCTGACAGTGGTTGTCCAAGTAGCCTTGATGAATAGTGTTTAGGGTTTTGGCTAAGGTTGGGAGTTGGTTTTGGCCACATGCAGGGCTGGAAACACCTGAGATTGGATGTTCCATGGCTACAAACATCAAGGATTAGGACTGTGCAGCCAGGGTTCACACCCAGGGTCCCAAATCATAGGGTAATCGGGCCAACTGGCAGTGCAGGTGAGCACAGCCAAGTTTCAGCCACAAGAACAATACAACTGACCTATTAAATTCATGTAAACATCATAGATCTTCCATGCACAAGGTTTGCATGGCAGATCTGGACCAGATCTGGACCAGATCTGGGCAAACCCTAGCTAGTTTGAGCTGCCCAGGAAGCAAAAACACAGTATATACAAAGGGGGAATGGGAACAGCAGGTGAGGATAGGTATTTTTATACCTGAAGTAGCCTAAGAATAGGCTCGGTTGCAGGCTGGGATGCCTGCAGCAGGTCTCCCCCTCCTCTTCTTCCTTCTTCCTTCTCCTTCCTCTTCTCTTTCTCTCCTTTTCCCTCTCTTTCTCTCCTCTCGGTTTCAGCAGGAAATAAGAGCTCTAAATGAGCTCAGGCCTGCCTATTTATAGGCCTAAGGCCAACTGAGGTTTGTTTGGTCACTAAGGCCCTTTTTTAAAAATCAATTTTTAACTTGATTCTGACTGATTCTGGGCTCACTGGTTGGGTCCACAGTGAACTGAGGTCATGAGGTGGTCCCTCAGACTTCCCTCTATCAGTGGAGGGTACCCATGTTCATATTGGGTGGTCCCCACAAATAAAATCCATTAAAATATTCAAAATCAGTCACTAGGCGATGTCACTAGGCCTTGCTGCATCGGCCAGTGCCATGGCCTAGAGAATTCCAGCAACTGAAACTCAAAGGGGCTTGCACAGGGGTTTGACCCTTGGTCAGGGTATTGTCCCCACATGCCCACTAGGGGATTTTACACACTTTTTCAAAGGTGGGTCCCTCCATTATAAGGAGGAGAGAGATTACCTGGGATCTAAGTCATACATCAGACTGTGAGCTGCACAATTGCAGGGGTCTACTATCCATCTTCTAACAGGTATATAGGGAAACCTATTCAAGGTATTCTCACTGTTCTCATTAAGTGGAGTGATGCTCCATAGTGATCCTAGTTGCCTGGCCAAGGGTTCCTGCCCTTCAATAAAAAATCCAGCCAATCAGGAGCGGGGTTTGACACTAGTGGACAATTAAGTCCTATGGACTTATGGTGCACCCCAAACATGACCTACTGGACCTAATGGTTATACCTAAGGCCAAACAAGCCCTATGACCTAAACCAAAACCCATTTAAAGACCTAGGGCCACTAAGTGATTGGGGATGCCTAAAGCAAACACACCCTAAGGCCCATCTAACCCCTTAAAGGATACCTAAACCCCTGTCATTCACTTATCTCTCCCCTCCCCCACAAACCGTGGAGGAGAAGAGACAAGAGAAAAGAGAAGGAGGAAGAGGAAGGAAGAAGAAGGAGAAGTAGAAGGGAATACGAGAGGAAGGTAAGAAGATGGAAGCCATGGCAAGGTGGCTGGCATTTCCCACACCTCCTCCTAAGCTGGCTGGACCTAAGGGAGAAGAGGAAGAGGAGGAGAAGAGATGGAGAGAGTGGTTGGAAGAAGGAAGCTCACCAAGGTAAGCTCCCCAAACCTACCTCTCCCTCGTTCCTCTTTAATTTTGTTGGTTTCTTGAGCTAGGGCTAACCTAGGGTTCCATTTGGGACTCAAGGTGAAACTCGACCCTAGTTGGGAGCCCTAATGGATGTTGACCTAGGCCTCTAAGTGCTACAATAGCAGCCATGGCCAATGAATCCCTGGTTTGAACCTTGAATTCCAACCCTTGGACCAATGTGAGACCCAACCCTTGTAGGATCTTGAATCCTTAAGGTGAGCCTAGGACCTAGTGACCCTAGGAAGGCTTAGACACCTCTCCCTTATCCCTAAGAGCTAAGGGAGCTCCAAGCTTCAAGCTGGAGCTGAAACTCTCTGAAATCTCGGAAGAGACTGTCGGCGGATGAACGATCAGATCCATCTATCATGGTACCGCTCGTCAGTCTGCCCAATATAAACCCTGTGTGTTGGCCTGAGCGGACGAAGGCACGGATTCACTCTGTTTCCCTCCACCCGAAGCCTGTTGCTCTTGAGTCTGTCTCAGGAAATCGAACGGATGCAAGGATGGACCCAAGAAGCACATCCGCCCTTGGATCTGCTCCCTTTTAAGTGTGTCTTAGGTGTCGAATGGATCAACCACCAAACTCTAGTACCGCACGTGGGTCCGCTCGCTCTGTTATCACCTTTTGGCCTGAACGGAGTCAGGGATGAACTCACCGCTGCTGAGACCGCCCATGAGTTCGCTCGTGCTATCTTGGTTGAAATATGATTTTAACCTTAGGGGCCTAGCATGGAACTCTTCTATGCATGCTTTAATGATTGTTTTTGTATTCCCAGGCTACCCAACTCGATGGATAGCGGGAAGCCCAGGTGAGATTCATGTCAACCATACGCGGCGGCGCCCGTGTTGGGTGAGTGGGTTCTGGGTGACTTTGTTGGGTTTGATTATTATATAGTTGTTAATATTAAGTATGCTATGGTATATTTATAAGCATGGTGCGCATTGCATTTTATCCATATTGTGAACTATTGAGAATGTGATAATATGCTCACCATTGTATCGGGCTACGGTGCCGGGTGTGCCGGTATGAGAACCATAAATTATTTAAATTATGAAAACCGTTGAATGTCATCCTGAATTGTATGTGTCATGCCATGCTGGTACTCGGGTACTAGATGGAATGGGATGTTGATGCACCCGAAATACCTCTCAAGATGATACGACCTGCATATAGTATATCTGCGGCTGGGATGCTTGTTCCCTTATGCTACGACCCTTGCCAACAGGGATTTATGTGTTGGATAGTCTGAGCACCTATGGTCTGTGGAGGTGGGAGAGGCCAAGACAGGGGTAGTGATGGCTATCAAGGTCTGCCACTGGGTGATCATGATGGCTTCTACTGGCGTAGGTCCCCCTGTGATAATTGAGGTCTCACTGCGGCGATAGGATAAGTGACCCTCAGTGTTTCTCGAGTTATCACAGTAGCATATACTTGACCGATAGAATTGTGTGTTAGGTGGAAAATGAATCTAACATTAGCATGCATCATTTTGATTGATACTGATTGTATGGTGTATGTGCATTCCCCTTTGCTCCCTCACTAGCTAGTATAGCTAACCCCATTGCGTAACCCCTTTTTAGTTGATTCTGTAGGAGGTACTACTTGGATGAGCACCGTTGGATGCGAATCAAGTGGAGCCGGTGATGGTGACTTGGATGTAGATGTACACCCAAGAATGGTTCCCTTGGGGTAATTATTTATTATTTTATTATTTTTTGTCTTCATTCCATACCCATGTATAAACTGTATGTTTATTTATAGGGAGAGTAATGAATGGTTACTTCTGTTAGAATTGTCGTATGTGTTATCATTAGAGAACCGATGCTCTGTAATTTCACATGATTTAATTTAATTTTGCTTTCGCTAACTCTGTATCTAGAACGGCTTAATTCCTTTTTGTACGTTCCTTCTTGTTATCAAGATGTGATGATAGGGTGGACTGTGGCTCGGTACACTGTATCTGCGATCCTGGTAGGTGTTGGGATGATGTGTGATTGTCCTAGTCATACCCCTATGTAGCAAAATATCTTACATCGGGTTAGGGGCGTGACAGAGTGGTATAAAAGCGTGATGCTCTGCACCGACCGTAGTCCAGACGTAACCACTTAATTTATTCTCCACAAATTGGTTCTAAATTAAAAATCTCAAGAACATAAATGATTGTGTGCAGACTTAGGAAGAAGACTGATTGGAGTGGAAACTAGAACCTAGAGGAATAATAGGCAACATGGAACATTGGATTTGGAACATAGGCTATTGAATAATAATTATGTACTTGCTTGGTTGAGTCCTAAGTAGATATTAGTTGGGTAAATATATGCTATCATTCATAAGTGATAATGGATTAAACATAATCAACCCATAACAAGCCACAATGATCTAAACAAGAGGAATTGAGCAGCATATATAGATATGAGTATGTATATATAAATTCCCAATTGTTCTGAATTCCTGCTTGGACATGATTTTGCCCCTTTCGATCCAAAACCACAAGATTTCACCTGTGCCAATTCAAAACATCTGATTTGTTCCATCTAGAATTAAAATTACATTCATCCACCACAATTTAGAAAGTTCCTAAAGGTTCACAAAAGTTCACCAAACCATCTGACTAGAAAGAAAAGAAAGGAAAGGAGAAAAGGGAAAACTAAAGGAAAAGTGCAAAATAAAGAGTTCCACAAAGATCCATCAAGGATTGAATCAACAAGAGCTGAATGAGATAACTGTAAAGAACTGCTGGAGGAGAACTGAGCTAGGCATGTGCACCACCTCTACCACCGCGACCTAAGAAGGCATTGAGATCCTTCACCTCTCTCTCGATGCCCTCTAAGGGCTGAGCCTGATCGGAGAATTGCTACTTGACGTCGTCAAAGCCGTCTGCCACTCTCAGAGTCAATCCCCAAATGGCCATCATGATATCGCTACCTCCCCCAGGTGCACCCGAAGTACCTGCTGCAGAAGGCCCTAAGCCCATAAACTCTAGATCATCACTGTCATCCTCATCCTCCTCCCTGTTACCTCTGCTACCCCCATAATGCACCTGCTCACCTACACTGTCATAATCATAATATAAGTTCATTTTCTATAGTGCATTAAATCTAATGGGTCCCTCAGTGCATGTCCCTTTGGGTTCATGGTCTAGATCAACCCCAAGGAATAAGAAAATCCTAGTATGCTGGCAACCATAAGGTAAGGTGTTGTTGCGAGTAGGATTCATCATCGCACGGGCCATGTGCTACAAAACCACATAAGGCAAATAAATAGGCTGACCAGCATACAGAGAGTGGGACAGAACCACAAACATCAAAGGGGGAAGAGTGCTATGAGCTTTGGAAGGAGCCAAATTTGTCCTGGCTATGAAAATCAAGACACGCTGTGAAGGAGGGAACTTGGAAAGATCTTCATTCTCCTTGAACCTGTCATTGGAGAGAATCTTAAATAATTATTGCCTCTCGTCTAGAGGAAGCCACTGGTTTGGATGACTGCCTGGAGGATAGTATACTTGCTCACCCTCTGAAGAGACACTGAGAAGAATCCCTAACTCTGTTGTAGTGAAACCAATGACCACCTCCTTTATATAGGAGGTTAGCTTATACTCATCATCTTCCTCCTTGGTCAGGACCAAATTTGCATAAAACTCCCTGACCAATGTGGGATAGTAGAAGTCTGGCTAGATAAGCATGTTGGTCCATTACAGTCTCTCAAATCTAGCCCCCACCTTGTAGGCTAGGAGCTCCTCTACTGTGACGTCTCTCTCCACCAGAATCTTCCTGTTGAAGAGATGCTCTCTATAGATCCCTTCGGTCTTCTTGGAAGTGAAGCGGTTCACGTTGTAAGCTATGGGAGCAGAAGCCACAATGGATAGGTCTTTCCTTCTCTTTGGGCCCATGATTTGATTTCCTACACAACAAGGGCACAAACCAAAGAAGGACAGTAAATGTAAGCCCAATTGAAATGATGACATACAATTGGCAAAATAAATTATACAAATGGAATGCTTAAATGATATGAAAATGAATTGAAAAGAAGGTTACACATGATGAGAAAATCAAATATGCATATGTGAATGATGAGGATATAGGATATGGAATATGGATACCATTTGAAATATGTGAGGAGAAAAGAAACAAGGTAAATTCATGTGTGAAGTCTACATGAGATCCCTAGAGTGCTTAGAGGTGAACTATGAGGTCAACATGAGCAATATATGTGCTTTTGACTAGTATATATTTCAACCAATTCCAATGCCAAGCAAGCAAGATGTTGAATAAGATATCCCAACAAGAGATAAGGATTATTTAATAGAAGAAAAAGGGGATCGGCATCAAGAATTTTGCAAATAATCCCAAACATAAATAATGCATTGAGGTTGCACCAAGTGAATGAATTATTGGGCAAAATAAAGGATAGATTTCAAGGATTTTGTTAACAATCTTATAATCAAGAGAAGATGTTTGAAGATAAGACGATGGGATAAATTTCTATGAGATTCTA
Organism: Telopea speciosissima; assembly: GCF_018873765.1. Lineage (NCBI taxonomy): Eukaryota > Viridiplantae > Streptophyta > Magnoliopsida > Proteales > Proteaceae > Telopea > Telopea speciosissima. The sequence continues at coordinate 62,923 of NW_025317483.1, forward strand.
GGGCATATAAGAAGTAAGCTTAAACTTGAAGGTTTCCCAAGCATTGAAGGATTGAGGTTTTACCCAATTGAACCTAGAATTATCCAAGTAGATCTAACTACACTTGACAATCATAGCAACAATCTTCAAAGGCTTGCAAAGGCTGTAAAATTTATAAGAAATACAATGCACCACAAGGAATCCAATCACATAGTGCCATTGATCGATTAGGGCTTGATTCACACCCAAAACCCTAACCTAAAATTGATTTTGGGCATGATCTTGGCATACATGACCATGAAAGTGCAAACAAAATCAATCCCATCACAACCTAGGCTATCCATCTTAAATCCAAGAAGAGAAAGGACGAGAATATAAGGGACCCAAGCCAAAAGTCCTACAATGGAAGAAGGAATATGTGGAGACAAGAAAATCCTACAATGGGAGAAAAAGAGAGAAAAGAGAAGAGGAATATTACCTTGACAGTGTGAGGATTGATGTGGAGGCTTGAGATAACAAGAAATCCACTCCAAGGAGTTGCTAGGGAGCCCAATCGAAACCCTGTAGATCCCTCTCCCCCCTACGGTTTCGTTTCCCCTCTTTGGAGCCAAACTAAGTTTTTAAAACTCACGGCTCTATTTTCTTACAATTCCATGAACGGACGAACGAACAAATAGAACCACTTATCGTGACTCCGCTAGTTGATCCGTCCCACATAGAACTTGAAATTTTGGGGTTTTAGCTTGAACAGATCAACGAACGGATCCATCGCCATGAGTTCGCCCATAGATCAGATCAATTCATTTCTTCTCGGCATTTTGACCTTCTGAGAACAGACAAATGAATGGATTCTCGTTCTGCATCCGCCCGTTAGTCCGCTCTCCTTATTTTCACGAAGAAGCCACGAACAGACCCAGAGTACTGACACCGCTTGTGAGTCCACTCGATTTCTTTTAGAATTTTGAGCCCTGATTTTTGGAGACCTTTTGTCCTACCCATGTATGATGAATTTATGCCTATACCATAGGTTGGACACCCTGGTTGTGTGACCCATTTATGGGGACCACCTAAGTCTAGTCAAGCCCTAAAGTTTAAAGGGATTAGAACTTATACTCGACTGGGCCAGCCACTGTGAGATGGCAGGCATCAGTGTGTATGTTGGAACTCCCCTCCTATGCGAGAGGAGGAGAGTTACCCTTGGGGATGAAAATCCTTAGACCCGTTAGTGAGTGGACCTAAACCTATGTGGTGTAGAAACCCTTATAGGGGTACATAGGATTCAACTCTTAGCCAGGCCTGTAGGAAGGAAAACCACTAGGCTGGTTTGTGCAGGTTTAACTGAACAAGCCATGAGGTCATGTGTATTAGGGAATCAGCCATGACACCCTAAGCTAGTGACAACCCTATTTGTACTTTACCTGGTTCACCCAAACCTTGTACAGACTCCTAGAGGTAGTCCCACAATGTGACTTAGTTTCAGAGGAACCGAGTATACCATACCTAGAGCTACCCTTGTTCTTATGGATTGACCTAGGTTAACGATATGTCCATAGGGATGTGAATGTAATTATTTAAACTTATACCTATGATTGGCATGGTGATAAATAAAATAATGTGTCTTTTCATCATTGTGTGTGGTAGATTAGTTCTCCTGAGCCACAAGTGTGACTTTGGATTGACCATATCATGGTGGCTAGTTGAGCCCGACCTTGGTCCGCTAGACCTTAAGTTTATTGGAATTAATTTAATAGTGACCGGGTAGATTATTAATGGACCCTACTCAAAGGAGTTGACTCAAACCCAAACCATGAGAGGATTGCGTGGTTCTCAAGAGAGGACTAGTATGAACTTTCCCCTGTGGGATAACTGTGCGATAGGGTTAGAAATCTTGAAGGCTGAAAACTAAAGGATGTAACAAGACCTTTTCCAACAACAGACATGAAGGGAGTAATGGGTCGCCAATGCGTTCCCTCCGTGCTGGGAGTGACACATATGGAGGTCCCATCAATATTCCAAATCATACTGAAGTTGGGTTAGGTAATGAAATAACCTGAAGTAGAAGCATTCAGAATGTAAACCCTGTGCTGGGAATTGGGCAGGTTATACCTGGTTCACCCAAACCTTGTACAAACTCGTAGAGATAGTCCCACAACGTGACTTAGTTTCAGAGGAACCAAGTATACCATACCTAGAGCTACCCTTGTTCCTATGGATTGACCTAGGGTAAAGATATGTCCATAGGGATGTGAATGTAATTATTTAAACTTATACCTATGATTGGCGTGGTAATAAATAAAATAATGTGTCTTTTCATCATTATGTGCGGTAGATTAGTTCTCCTGAGCCACAAGTGTGACTTTGGATTGACCAAATCGTGGTGGCTAGTTGAGCCTGACCTTGGTCCGCTAGACCTTAAGTTTATAGGAATTAATTTAATAGTGATCGGGTAGATTAGTAATGGACCCTATTCAAAGGAGTTGACTCAGACCCAAACCATGAGAGGATTGCGTGGTTCTCAAGAGAGGACTAGTATGAACTTTCCCCTATGGGATAACTATGCGATAGGGTTAGAAATCTTGAAGGCTAAAAACTGAAGGATGTAATAAGACCTTTTCCAACAACAGACATGAAGGGAGTAATGGGTCGCCAATGCGTTCCCTCCGTGCTGGGAGTAACACCTATGGAGGTCCCATCAATATTCCAAATCATCTTGAAGTTGGGTTAGGTAATGAAATAACCTGAAGTAGGAGCATTCAGAATGTAAACCCTATGCTGGGAATTGGGCAAGTTAAGTCCTGCAACCCAATGGTAACCAGAGTAGTTAAGGCCTAGGTGGTATCACTTTATTTGGGGGGATCTAGAGAACTCCTTATTCATTATGACACAGTTTAGTGTAGAAGACAGTATGGTTGCCTCTAGAATGTGGTAACTACCGAGTCTTGACCAGTGGAGCTTAGGGTTACTATGAACCACCCTTGTGGTGATGAGACCCTAAGAAGAAAGAGAATTGTAGAATCTGACCTGCTGTGACATGTAGGCATTGCCTTACCTTGACCTGACCTTTAACTTAGTCTAAGATTGGGTAATTCAAGCGTTGTTATCTCAACGAACCCTTATCCTTGAGACCCAGGTTGCCTCAAATTTTGAGGATGAAATTTTTAATAAGATTGGGGGGATGTTACACCCGCACTCCAAATATCCCCTGTACCCCGGGGCAATTTAGACCTTACCTAATGGGTAATGCTTTATGACCATAGTCAACCCTGATGTCCTTGAATTGGAAATGTAGCCCAAAGCCCCATAGATTTCCTTGAAGTTTGGGCCATGACAGTAGCATCGGAGTTACAAATGGACTCACTCTTACTGAATCCGCTAGAGGATCCGCCCGTGCTGTCACCTACCTTTTTGGATTATTTTCTTGTAAGACCCACACCCCCGTGTCCCGGACACCCTAATTGAACCTTTAGACCATATGAACCCCTACCCTTGCCATGGATTGGTTATTTGAACCATGAAGTGGGGCCCACAATGTCAAACCCTGCCCCTGGCTGATTGGAAATTTTGATTGAAGGACAGGAACCCCTGATCAGGAAACCAGGATCACTGTGGAGCATCACCCCAGTGGCTTGAATTGATGAAGGAACCATGTGTGGATCATCTTTCATGCCTGTCAGTAGGTGTACAGCAGACCCCTGCAAATGTACAGCTCATTGCCTGATATATGGTTTGGATCCTATGTAATCTCTCTCCTCCTTATAATGGTGGGACCCACCTTAGTAAAAGTATGTAAAATCCCCTATGGGGCATGTGGGGACAATACCCTGACCAAGGATCAAACCCCTGTGCAAGCCCATTGAATTTCAGCTTGTTGGAATTCTCCGGATGATGGCACTGGGCGATGCAGCAAGGCCCAATGACATCGCCTAGTGGGTGTTTCTGAATATTTTATTGGATTTTAATTATGGGTACCACCCAATATGAACAAGGGCACCCCCCATGGATAGAGGGAAGTCTGAGGGACCACCTCATGCCCTTGGTTCACTGTGGACCCCACCAGTGTGCCAAGAATCAGTTTAAAAACTGATTTTTAAAAGAGGCTTTCTCAGGCAAACAGGCCTCAGTAAGGGCTGAGCCTATAAATAGGTGGCCTTGGGCTCATTTTAGAGCCCTTGACATATCTGAAATCCATGGGAGAGAAGAGTGGGAAGAAAGGAGAAAAAGAAGAAGAAGGAGAAGGAAGAAGGGAGAAGAAGGAAGGGGGAGCTGCTGCAGCCCTGCACCCAGCCTGGTTCGAGCCTTCTCAGACTCATTCAGGTATTAACATGTATGCCTATACCTGCTGTCTACATCTTTTATCTGTGTTTGGTGTATTTTTGCTCCCTGGGTAGCCCTGAACAGCTAGGGTTTGCCCAGAATAGCTCCAGATCTACCATGCTAGCCTTAAGCATGGAAGATCTGTGATTTTTGAACACAAATATAATTCTGATTTGTTGTTCTTATGAGCCGATTCTGGCTGTGCACAACTGCACTGTCCAGATTCACTCCTGGCTGACTGATTGAAGCCCTGGATGCAAGCCATGACTGTAGAGACCAACCCCTAGGTGGTTGCAGCCTTGAACCACTGTTTTTCTGGCATTTCCAACCCTATATGTGGCTGAAACCAAATTTCCAAGCTCGATAAAACCCTACGACACTATTCATTGGGACTGTCTGGGCAGCCATTGGCAGCCTGATGGTGGACTTGATGGAAGATCCATCTGGACCATGGTGTAGATCATCACTGGGGCTACCCTATGCCCTAACATGCATAGGCTGAAGGTTAGGACCCTACCCAAGAAGCCCAGCCTAGGGAACTTAGCCTAGCATCGATTTGCAGCCTCTGGGCGATGCACTGGGCAATGTGGCAACGCCCAGAGACATCTCCCAGTGAATAAAAAGTTACTGTATTACTGAACTGACTTTGGGGAATCTCACCCAATGGCTTTTGGACACTATGGGAGGTTGGGAAATGACTAAAAAGCCCTTCCCCACATCTGTCCTTGATGGGAAGGTATTTTGGAACCCTAGTGGGTCCCGCAGGTGAAAGAAACCCTGTTGTGCTTGGTCCTACAGCACAGGCAAGCTGTGGAGAACACTGTGGACCTGATCTGACCTAGGGTCAGGTACAACTAATAAAAATGACCATTTTACCCTTGTGCCACTGACTCTGGCCCATGCACCAAGATATGGCCTAAGACCCAATGCAAGGCTCAGTGATCCCAAATGAGTACCAATCAAGCACTGGGTCAACCCAGTAAACTTAGGTTAACCCTAGGAGTACCAGTGATAGGCTGAAAACTTAATATGACAACTTTTGATTTATATCCAGGAATTGATCCCGCACTCAAGGACAACAATCAGACTGCTGTTGGAACTGAGTTTGCAATCAAGTATTTAGAACCAAACTCAAGTGAGTGAATAATACTATCATATGTGCATGTGTAATTATGATGCTATGCCGGCTAATAAGAATTGAATTATATATGTTGTGTTATTTACTTCTGTTCAAATTACTCAAATCACTGCATAATGACTGTCTGTTGATCAACACTGTGAATTCTTATATGATGATTGTGATTGTTAGACTAGATGTCGTAGTCGGCTTGGAAATGAGGCCTGTGGTAGCCCGTAAAATGGGATGCGGTTGACACCACCCGACTCATACAATGCCATATAGACATGGGGTTAGAGTTTCATCACCCGTGCTACGCACCCTTACCAACAGTGGTTAAGGTGTTGGATGCCTGTGGGGGCGACCATCAGAAAATGAGAAAAGAGAAAAAGGAATGAATAGAACACCAGAATGGTGCATGAAATGAAAAGAATACCGGAATGGTGAATATGGGCTACGAGCCAGAAAAGAAATGGATTGTCCCATGGGTTAATCACAGAGGGCTGGTCGGGCTGACCTTGGTGACTAATGCGGGGGCTGACTGATCCTCTTCGATAACTCAATGGGTGTATCGCACACCAGGGATACATGTATTGGGGATTGTAGTAGCACTGACCTAACTTAGTTGTATTGTTAGGTGGCTAATAAATAATCTGGACTTGCACATCATGTAGGATCATATGAACTGTGAATTGTGATTGCATATGCATGCATGATTGATGTTATTTGCTCACGAGCTCAGTGGGGGCTGACACTCTGATATACAATGTTTTTCTTAGATGATTTTGCAGATCGATGCCAGTGTGGCATGGAGGCTTATCTCGAGGAGGAGAGTCATGATTGTTACGATGATGTTGGTGTGGACCCCGACGGAGGTCATACCGATCCTGCATACTTTCTCGGTGGTCATTGATGAAGACCGTGGAGAAGTGCTTCTGATGCTTTTTGTTTTGGGAACTCCTTTTTATTCTTGCTAGGAGTTCATCCCCGTTCTGACTGTAGTCCTGTTGTAGTTTTTACTTTCTTTTCTTTTTAGGGTTGAGTATGCTCACCTTGTATATATTTATGTATGTAGTTCTGTTCTTGTCAGCTTTGTCTTTATGTTTGTGGGTTGGTGGGAAATGTACAAACTTTCTTATGTATATAGTATCATCATTTCCCATATCGCTATGCTTCCTTTTATTATTGAAATTGTAGTTTTACTACAGCACTCTAATCTTACTTATGGTAATGAGATGAATGTGGTTCCGTGAATGTAAGCACTACTTCTAGATCCGTGGGATTTGGCGGACTGCCGTTATGCAATTCGGGTCACCTACCCAATCCTCCTAGGGGTGGTTTGGGGTGTGACAGAGCTTGGTATCAGAGCGTGAGGCTCTTCTTACATTCATGGAGTGCAGACTAGGACTAATAAGCTTGAAATAATAAAATATGTAATAATTAAAAGCTATAGGGGAGGTAGTTGTAATTAAATAATAGATGCATAAATTCCATTAAATAAAAGATAACTGTGGCCAAGCCACTACATAAGTTTCATTGGTAAACAAAAAGTTTAACAATTACATAGCTGATAAAAAAAACACAAAAATTTGAAACATCCTAAAGAAAGAAAAGTACATAAGCATAATGGAAGGAAAATAGTCTGGAACACGTAGTATGGACTGGCAGGAGCTGATCAAGAACTACTCGGTGGGAGGTAAGTCATCTAGAGGAGGCTGTGTTTGGCGAGAGTTAACCCCGTAGAATCTATCCCAGAAATCTAGTCGCTGCTCAACAGATCCCACTCTGCTCCCCAAGGAAGCGAAGCCCTGGTCCATCCGAGTCGCCATATCAGAAAGCTGGGAACCGAGGCTCTAGAAGTGTGTCATCATCTGAGCCCACTCTGGAGGCCCTGGCACCTTAGAACTAGTAGCACCGGTCACCTCATAGGCAGGTAAATCAGAATACTGTGTGACAAAGCCCTTGAAGTCACCCTGACCTATGCCCTGCTCCTCTGCATGTAAGCCCTGGGTGTCTCCCTCAATGTCTCTCTGCTCCAACCCCTACACCTCCTCATCGTGCACATCATCACCATGGTCCACTCCTTGCTCCTCCACATTCTGCTGCATCCTCATCTACTCCTCACCCTCTGGTGGATCCTCCCCAGGCACCTTCATCTTCAGAATGGAAGTCTTGTCTATGGGCCTGGATCTGGTCCTATCAACATACTCGCCCTCTAATGGAACCCCAAAGTACTGGAAGACTGAAGTAAGGAACTTCCCATAAGGAAGGTTCCCATCAACTGGGTTCCTAGCATGGTAAAGCATTACCTAAAGTAATAGATATGGAAGGTTTATGATTGGACCCCCCTGACCAGCTCCTAAGAGGCAATAAGTAATGTATGCCCTCATCATGGATATGCTACCCTTGTTGCCGACTTTAGGGAAGACCATCCTCCTGGTCTCCAAAGAGAACATATCCAAGATGTCCATCCGTGGCTGGTAGTAACACCTCTCTCCTGTGTCAGGTAAGCCCAAAATCTCTGCCAATAGGGTAGTGGTCAGCCTGATATCCACTCCCTTCACCCTACTCTCCACTCCGAACCCAGGTGCACTAGAAGGCCCCAGGTTACAGTAAAAGTACGGAACCAAGTTGGGATAACAAGGCTCGGTAGGAGACAACATCGATGCCCAACCTAGGGCATTGAACCAGGCATAAAGGTTGTATTGGTGGAAGTCCTCTACCCGTACCACCCGGCCGTTCACTATTTTTACAGATTCAAAGTCTTTCCACTCCTTGGCATATTCGTATCTAGAGAAGAAGAAGTGATCAAAGGTAGGCTCCTCCGAAGAAGAATCATCCGTGGATGATGAAGGAGGTACCGAGGATGCCAAAGAATCCTTTGACTCAACCCGTAGCTGCTTCTGGGCTACCGATTTCCTAGCAGTGCGATGGCTTGTAGACATTTTCTACAAAAAGGAAAGAAAATACCATAGTTAGGGCTAGGAAGTTTGACAAAAACCCTAACCTAAGCAAAAGAGAATAAAAAGAATTCAAGAAAAGACAAAGTAACCAAGGAAACTTACCTAGGCACGTGTAGGATCGCAAATGACTCAAGGAAATGCCAAGATTTGGTGTTGAAGTGGTCCGCTCACACTCCAAGGACTTCTCCTAAGTGTTTAGAGAGGTTTAGAACAAGATAGAAGTCAAATGGGGCCCTCTCAGATTTAAAACCCTGTGCCCCGATTCTCTAGGCGATGGCATTAGGCGATGTGCCTAGAGACATCGCCCAGTGAGGGAATCTTGCTGGATTTTGGGTTTTAGCTTATGAAAACTTGGGGAATATCCAAAATGACCTTAGACAACACTAAAATACAGATTTTTATTTTTAAAAAATTAATATATAAAGAAAAAAAATATATAATAACAATATAATAATAAGTAATTTTGCACTAACCAAGCATAATTTACTTAAACCCAAAGGGGTGAAATTTCTAGATAAGCTTAAGTAAACCACATAAGAGCTTGGGAAGATTGTATGGATGTATCTATATTAAATATTTGGAATACATATAGGGATGAATATATGTGTGGATATACTTATGAGATATGGTGTGTACTACCTAAGTACTATATGCCTGAATGTTGTGATGTACGAACTGACTGGAATGTTGCTATGCAAATAGAACTTAGTTACATAGGTATGTTGTAATAAGGGTTTATTAAGTACGGGAGCGTAGGTCTCATCCTAACCAAGGCCTAGGACAGCTGAGATTAGGACCTAATAAGGCTCTAGTAAATTGAACATCTAGACGTTAAGGTACCTCTAGCTAACCCAAAAGTTAGAATTTTTATCTGTAGTCGCTAAAATTTCAGTAGATATGTACTTAATTCTTTTAATTAAGTATGCCCTAATGCCTAGAACCATTTTTTGTGACAGGACCTATCACCTTGACTGAGGCTGGAGACCCCAGCATAATGATCTGTATTAGACATCTACGAGAGAGACTGAGATGGATACGGTTAGTGTTGCCCTGAGCCGAGAACCGGTTGGATTTCTATTTAGCCATTGCTGCCATTAGTGAACCCGAAGAACTAGAGTATTTTATGACTTTAGCTGAAGAGGTAAGAGCTGACATAGAATTTCTACTTGTGATGGAGTTTGTGATCGGGAAGAAGCTAGAGATGCTTGCCTGCTAGATCAGGAAAATAATTAAAAGTCTTTTATTTAAAATTTTGAAATCTCTCATATAGTGTCATGCATAGTATATTGATACATAAAATGCATAGAAAGTGAAACATAATGCACTCAATAAGACACATCACATAATAAACCAAGACAATGTATCTAACAATCCACCTTATTGGTGTGACTCATGAAACTCATTGGAACTGTGGACTAGATTTGTACCTGCTCTAGCTAGGAAATAATTGTTGATCCATACGGATGGCATTGGAATATTGAATGTGCTCCTCTTTTTAGAGAAGCAAAAATGGTTAACACCAGAAGAGGTTCTCGTGGTGGTCATAAAGGAAAACAACCTCGAGTTGTACCGGAGGTTGAACTGCCTAACGGAACTGAGGCTCGAAATTCTGAATCATCGGCTGATTCATCAGAAGCACTAGTGGCTGCTCAAGCCACTACTGCTACACCTCAGCCAAATGTGGCAGCTGGTGACGTGACTGCGTTCATGACCACTATGATGTGGACCATGCAAAAGCAACAAGAATTGCTTGGTCAAATGTCAACTCAATTCGCAACTATGATGCACGAACGCGTTGTACCACCACCAGCACCCAATCGACCTGTACTGTTTCCACCACCTGTGCCTCAACATTTAGTGGAGAACTCTACCGCTAAGGTTATGGAAAGATTTAAGAAACTCCAACCGCCTGCATTTTCTAAAATAACTTCTAAAGCAATGTAGCCAGAATGATGGATCAGTGCCCTAGAAAAGGCATTTGAAGTACTTGAGTGCACGGACGCACAAAAGTTGATATGTGCGGGTTATCAATTGAAGAATGAAGCCGAAGCTTAGTGGAAGGCAACTAGGCCTAATTTGGAAGCCACTCACCTGGATCCCACATGGGAGCAATTCAAGGAAGTTTTCTTCAAGAACTACTTTCCAAAGAGTTTCAAGGATAGAAAAGAAGCAGAATTCATCGCACTGGTGCAAGGAACCAAGTCGGTGCTAGATTATCAATAGCGATTTGAGGACTTGTTCCATTTTGCTCCAGAGCACCTGAAAGGGGAATTAGTAAGGCAAAGAAATTTGAGAAAGGACTCAAGACTGAGATCGGATCAGTATTGTCAATCATGGACATTAGGGATTATGCTCAGATGGTCGACAAGGCGAAAACTATGGAAGATAGATTTAAGGAGAAAGAGAAAGAGAAAGCTGTGACGTCGTCCGTGGGCAAAAGGTTAAACAATTTCCAGACCTATGCCTGGCCAAATAAAGTTTACCGCGGAACCAATTCAAGCTCCATCTTGACTCCGTATCGTAGGCTGAACGTGGATCAGAACCCTTTCCACCCCACATTTAATCACTTGCTCAACTGGCGACGAGCCAAGCGACAACAGCAGCTTCGCCAGCCCGACCAACAAGTCAAGTGAGCCAAGCCTCAACACCTGTTGCTCCCCCCTTTATGTGTTATTATTGCAACAAGGAAGGGCACATGGCCAGAGATTGTAAAATGTGTGCGTACAGTAACAACTTGCAGAATCAGCCCTATGCTAGGACTTTCCAACCACGGGACAATTGGACGCGAGGAAAGGTGTTTGCGATGACGAATGAAGAAGCTGAGGCGAATCCCGATGTATTGACAGGTAAGTTTACTGAACACTACTAACTTATAGGGACTAATTGGCTTACTGTATGTAACCTAAAAATTACCTACAAACCCTAGGTGCCCTGAATGTCTCGACCATACCCGCACAAGTACTATTTGACTCGGGCGCGACCCACTCTTTCATCTCCTCAACCTTTGCAAGTAAGATGAAAGATCAACCGAGAGACATCGGGCATGAGCTAGTAGTCAGCATGCCAATAGGGAGTGTCGTGAACTTGAAGAAGCTCTATGACCCTTGTCAGATTGAAATTTGTGGGAAGAAACTAACCGCACGATTGATAAAGATGGATATAAATGATTTTGACGTAATCCTAGGCATGGACTGGTTGTCGGCCTATGGTGCAAATGTCTTGTGTGCAGAGAAGAAGATAAGATTCAACTTGAAAGATGGGTCAACTTTCACCTATCAAAGTGAACCCAAGAAGAAATCCAGGAGAATAACTTTGTTAGCCCTCCAGGCGCGAAAGTTGCTTGATGATGGATGCCAAGGCTTTTTGGCCACGGTATTAGACATGGAGGTAAAGATAAAACCATTGGAGAAACTGGAGGTCGTCAGAGAATTTCCAGATGTCTTTCCAGAAGCTCTGACACAGCTACCGCCTGATCGTGACATAGAATTCGTGATTGATCTTATTCCTGGTGCAGCACCGGTATCCAAGGCACCATACCGGATGGCACCAATCAAACTGAAAGAGTTGTAGGTTCAACTTCAAGACCTGCTAAAGAAAGGATTTATACGACCCAGTGTATCACCCTGGGGAGCACCCATGCTATTCGTCAAGAAGAAAGATGGAAGTATGCGACTGTGTATTGACTACCACGGGTTAAATAAGCTGACCATCAAGAATTGATATCTGTTGTCGCATATCGATGACCTCTTCGATTAGTTACAAGGAGCACGAGTTTTCTTCAAAATCGATCTTAGTTCGGGATACCATCAATTGAAGATCAAGAACGGTGATATCCATAAGATGATGTTCTGAACTCGATACGGGCATTACGAATTCCTGGTTTTGTCGTTCGGGTTAACCAACGCCCCGGCAACATTCATGGACATGATGAATAGAGTATTCTATGATGGGCTGGATAAGTTTGTCATAGTATTTATTGATGATATCCTGGTGTACTCTAAGGATGAGGAAGAACATGCGCGACACCTTACTTTCGTGTTGCAGCGGTTGCGAAAACACCAGCTTTTTGCCAAATTCACTAAATGTGAATTTTGGCTTCACCAGATCGGATTCTTGGGACATATCATCACTAAGGATGGCATTAAAGTAGACCTAGGCAAGGTGAAAATGGTTCTTGAATGGGAGACTCCGAAGAGTGCCACTGAGATACGAAGTTTCTTAGGACTGGCCGGATATTACCGATGATCTATTGAGAATTTCTCATGGATTTTGGCACCAATGACAAAACTTACAAGGAAGGGAGTCAAATTTGAGTGGAATGAAGCATGTGAGAAAAATTTTCAAGAATTGAAGAACTGGTTGGTAATAGCTCCAATCCTGACCATTTTGGACGGCACTGGAGGAATGGTGGTATACATCGACGCATCCAGAACAGGATTGGGTGGCGTCTTGATGTAGAGAGGTAAAGTTGTCGCCTATGCCTCCAGACAATTGAAGGAACATGAGAAGAACTACCCCACTCATGACTTAGAATTGGCAGCAGTAGTCTTCGTATTGAAGATCTGGCGACATTACCTATATGGTGAAAGGATTGAAATCTTCAGCGATCATAAAAGTCTGAAGTATTTCTTCACCCAAAAGGAGTTGAACATAAGATAGAGACGGTGGCTAGAATTGGTGAAAGACTATGATTGTGAGATTCAATACCACCCCGACAAGGCCAATGTTGTTGCGGATGTATTAAGCAAGAAATCTCAGACTGTGTCCCTCGCATCTTTAGTCGTAAGTGAGCAACTAATAGAGGAAGCTTGAAATTTTGATTTGGAGCTCGTGATCGAAGGAACGGCTATGCAATTAGTAGCTATGGATCTACAGCCGTCGATACGAGAAGAAATAATTGCGAAGCAACCATTGGATCCCGAGCTGGCCAAAATAATTTGGGAAGTTCAACAAGGTGTCTATAGGGACCTGGATTTTTCCTTGGCTCATTATGGTGCATTGAAGTTTCGAGATAGAATGTGCGTGCCTGATGACTTTGACATCCAAGACCGAATTCTTAAAGAGGTGCACAACTCACCCTACACAATCCAACCCGGAAGTACAAAGATGTACAAAGATTTGAAGAAGTATTACTGGTGGATGGGAATGAAGGAGACCATAGAAATATACATGTCTAAGTGCCTCACTTGTCAACAGATAAAAGCAGAGAGACACCGATCGTATAGTTTATTGCAGCCACTTCCCATACCTGAGTGGAAGTGGGAAAGAATCACTATGGATTTTGTGACAAATCTGCCCAACACCAAAAAAGGCATGAATGCAATCTGGGTGATTGTAGACGGACTAACAAAGGCAGCACACTTCATACTGACCAAGATAAGTTATCCAATGGAGAAGCTTGCCCATATATATATTGAAAACATAGTCCGATTACACGGTGTGCTTGTTAGTATTGTGTCTGACAGAGATCCTCGGTTCACTTCAAGGTTTTGGAGAAGTTTACAGAAGGCATTGGGATCTCAACTAAATCTTAGCACATCTTTCCATCCGCAGATAGACAGACAATCAGAAAGAACTATTCAGACTCTGGACGACATGCTCCGAGCTTGTGTTTTGGAAATGAATGACAATTGGGATGCTCACATAGCTCTGGTGGAATTTGCATACAATAATAGCTATCACTCCACCATTGGCATGGCACCATTCAAAGCATTGTATGGATAGAAATGTAGAACTCCATTATATTGGGATGAAGTTGGCGAGCGGAAATATCTTGGACCTGAGATGATACAAGCGACCTACGATAAAGTAGATGTTATAAGACAGAAAATCAAGGCAGCCCAGTCAAGACAGAAAAGTTATGCGGATAATAGAAGGAAGGACATTGAGTTGAAGTCGGAGAAAAAGTATTCCTTCGAGTATCTCCAACTAAAGGATTGTTATAATCTAACAAGAAAGGCAAATTGAGCCCAAAATATATTGGTCTTTATGAAATACTTAATAAAGTGGGACCCGTAGCATACCGACTGGCACTACCACCATCTTTGTCAGGCATCCATGATGTTTTTCATGTGCCAATACTGCGAAAGTACATTAACAACCCGACACATGTACTGTCAACTGAACCTGAACAGTTGGATGTGGATACGACCTATGAAGAGCAACCCAAGGAGATATTGGACAGAAAGGAGCATAACCTCCGTAACCGTACCATTGTTTTTGTAAAGGTTCGATGGGGAAACAATCCGATAGAGGAAGCTACATGGGAATGTGAGGATGAAAAATATCCTCAACTCTTCGAAATGCAAGGTAAGCAAATTTCGAGGATGAAATTTTTGTAAGGTGGGGAGAAATGTCAAACCCTGCCCTTGGCTGATAGGAAATTTTGATTGAAGGACAGGAACACCTGATCAGGCAACCAGGATCACTGTGGAGCATCACCCCAATGGCTTGGATTGATGAAGAAACCCTGTGTGGATCATCTTTCATGCCTGTCAGTAGGTGGACAGCAGACCCCTGCAAATGTACAGCTCATTGCCTGATATATGGTTTGGATCTCAGGTAATCTCTCTCGTCCTTATAATGGTGGGACCAACCTTAGTAAAAGTGTGTAAAATCCCCTATGGGGCATGTGGGGACAATACCCTAACCAAGGATCAAACCCCTATGCAAGCCCATTGAATTTTAGCTTGCTGGAATTCTCTGGACGATGGCATTGGGCGATGCAGCAAGGCCCAGTGACATTGCCCAATGGGTGTTTCTGAATATTTTATTAGATTTTAATTATGGGGACCACCCAATATGAACATGGGCACCCCCATGGATAGAGCGAAGTCTGAGGGACCACCTCATGCCCTTGGTTAACTGTGGATCCCACCAGTGTGCCCAGAATCAGTCAGAATCAGTTTAAAAACTGATTTTTAAAAGAAGCTTTTTTAGGCAAATAGGCCTCAGTAAGGGCTGAGCCTATAAATAGGTGGCCTTGGGCTCATTTTAGAGCCCTTGACATATCTGAAATCCATGGGAGAGAAGAGAGGGAAGAAAGGAGAAAAACAAGAAGAAGGAGAAGGAAGAAGGAAAAAGAAGGAAGGGGGAGCTGCTACAGCCCTGCACCCAGCCTGGTTCGAGCCTTCTCAAACTCATTCAGGTATAAACATGTATGCCTATACCTCCTGTCCACATCTTTTCTCTGTGTTTGGTGTATTTCTGCTCCCTGGGCAGCCCTGAACAGCTAGGGTTTGCCCAGAACAGCTCCAGATCTGCCATGCTAGCCTCAAGTATGGAAGATCTGTGATTTTTGAAAAAAAATATAATTCTGATTTGCTGTTCTTGTGAGCCGATTCTGGCTGTGCACACCTGCACTGTCCAGATTCACTCCTGGCTGACTGATTGAAGCCCTGGATGCAAGCCATGACTACAAAGACCAAACCCTAGCTGGTTGCAGCCTTGAACCACTATTTTTTTTGGCATTTCCAGCCCTGCATGTGGCTGAAACCAGATTTCCAAGCTTGGTAAAACCCTGTGACACTATTCATTGGGACTGTCTGGGCAGCCATTGGCAACCTGATGGTGGACTTGATGGAAGATCCATCTGGACCATGGTGTAGATCATCATTGGGGCTACCTTATGCCCTAACATGCATAGGCTGAAGGTTAGGACCCTGCCCAAGAAGCCCAGCCTAGGGAATTCAGCTCAACATCGATTTGCAGCCTCTGGGCGATGTGGCACCGCCCAGAGACATCGCCCAATGAATGAAAAGTTGTTCTATTGCTGAACTGACTTTGGGGAATCTCACCCAATGGCTTTTGGACACTGTGGGAGGTTGGGAAATGACTAAAAAGCCCTTCCCCACATCTGTCCTTGATGGGAAGGTATTTTGGAATCCTAGTGGGTCCCGCAGGTGAAAGAAACCCTGCTGTGCTTGGTCCTATAGCACAGCCAAGCTGTGGATAGCACTGTGGACCTTATCTGACCTAGGGTCAGGTACAACTAATGAAAATGACCATTTTGGTGCATGAAATGAAAAGAACACCGGAATGGTGAATATGGGCTACGAGCCAAAAAAGAAAAGAAAAGAAAAGAGAAAAGAAATGGATTATCCCACAGGTTAATCACAGAGGGCTGGTCGGGTTGACCTTGGTGACGGATGCGGGGGCTGACTGGTCCTCTCCGACAACTCAATGGGTGTATCGTGGGAAGGGGTTAGAAGCCCACACCAGGGATACATGTATTAGGGATTATAGTAGCACTGACCTGACTTAGTTGTATTGTTAGGTGGCTAATAAATAATCTGGATTTGCACATCATGTAGGATCATATGAACTGTGAATTGTGATTGCATATGCATGCATGATTGATGTTATTTGCTCACGAGCTCAGTCGGGGCTCACACTCTATTATACAATGTTTTTCTTCGATGATTTTACAGATCGATGCCAGTGTGGCATGGAGGCTTATATTGAGGAGGAGAGTCTTGGTTGTTACGATGATGTTGGTATGGATCCCGATGGAGGTCATACCGAACCTGCATACTTTCTCGGTGGTTATTGATGAAGACCGTTGAGAAGTGCTTCTGCTGTTTTTTGTTTTGGGAACTCCTTTTTGTTCTTGCTAGGAGTTCATCCCCGTTCTGACTATAGTCCTATTATAGTTTTTACTTTCTTTTCTTTTTGGGGTTGAGTATGCTCACCCTATATATATTTATGTATGTAGATCTGTTCTTATCAGCTTTATCTTGATGTTTGTGGGTTGGTGGGAAATGTACAAACTTTCTTATGTATATAGTATCATCATTTCTCGTATCGCTATGCTTCCTTTTATTATTGAAATTGTAGTTTTACTGCAGCACTCTGATCTTACTTATGGAAATGAGATGAATGTGGTTCCGTGAATGTAAGCACTGCTTCTAGATTCGCGAGATTTGGCAGATTACTGTTATGCAATTTGGGTCACCTACCCAATCCTCCTAGGGGGTGGTTTGGGGTGTGACACACAAGGCCTAACTTAGGTAATTAATGGGTTTTACACAGCCTGGCCTAAACCAAACAGACCCTAGTGGACAATTAAGTCCTACGGACTTAGGGTGCACCCCAAACATGACCTAATGGACCTAATGGTTATACCTAAAGCCAAACAAGCCCTATGACCTAAACCAAAATCCATTTAAAGGCCTAGGGCCACTAAGTGATTGGGGATGCCTAAACCAAAAACACCCTAAGGCCCATCTAACCCCTTAAAGGATACCTAAACCCTTCTCATTCACTTATCTGTCCCCCTCTCCCACAAACCGTGGAGGAGAAGAGACAAGAGAAAAGAGAAGAAGGAAGAGGAAGGAAAAAGAAGGAGAAGTAGAAGGGAATAGGAGTGGAAGGCAAGAGGATGGAAGACATGGCAAGGTGGCTGGCATCCCCACACCTCCTCCCAAGCTGGCCAGACCCAAGGGAGAAGAGAAAGAGGAGGAGAAGAGATGGAGAGAGTGGTTGGAAGAAGAAAGCTCACCAAGGTAAACTCCCGAAACCTAGCTCTCCCTCATTCCTCTTTAATTTTGTTGGTTTCTTGAATTAAGGCTAACCTAGGGTTCCATTTGGGACTCAAGGTGAAGCTCGGCCCTAGTTGGGAGCCCTAATGGATGTTGACCTAGGCCTCTAAGTGCTGTAATTGTAGCCATGGCCAATGAATCCCTGGTTTGAACTTTGAATTCCAACCCTTGGACCAATGTGAGACCTAACCCTTGTAGGATCTTGAATCTTTAAGGTGAGCCTAGGACCTAGTGACCCTAGGAAGGTGTTTGAGTTAAAATAATACCGCAAGCGTACGGGTCAATCGTAGCTACGGGTCGAACACGAGGAGATATACGCCACTCTATTTAACTAACTTAACAGTAATGCAAAGTGAACCAAATTAAAGTGTTAAATTAAACTAATTAAATTAATAAAAATTAATGCATCCTAACTCATAAGCATCTAACAAAATTAAGGGATTAAATTGGCATCCTAACACATGAGCATCTAACCTATCAAACTAAAGCGAATTGAAAAGAATAACAAAAACGCAGCCACACTTCATAATCACATAAAAAGAAATAAGGGAATAAAAGTGCATCCACATACCACAACCATATAAAAAAAATAAAAGAAATAGAGGGAGAAGAAGAAGAAGATAGAGAGAGATAGAGGAAAGGGAGAATGAGATTGAGAGTTTAGATAGTAAAACCTAGATGTGCTTGCATGAATGTAATTGAAAAGCTTGAATACTTGCATAAACTTACCATGGCCTCCTCTTCTAAATCTTCAAGTCTTGTCATCAACTTAAGAACTTAGACTAGAAGGCTTAAAACCTAAACTAGAATTAAGAAATTACAACCCAATTGAAGACTTAAATTGAAATTAAAGCATAAACTAAACCTATTACAACCATTAAATAAAAATCAAAAAGCAAACTAGAACTTATAAAAGCCAAAAATCACAACTTAGAAGGAGAAGAAGAAAAGAAATTTTACTAAGTGAATGAACTAAAAATTACACTAAAAACTGAATTAAAATTGAACTAGAAACTAACTAAAAACTGAACTAAAAAACTAACTCCTTACAACCCAAAGGGCAAGGGGTATTTATAGGGGGAAGAGAAGAGAAGGGAGAAGAGGGAAGTGTAGGAGAAATATTCCCTAAGAAAAGAAAATATTCTCTTCTCCTTCCTCTTTTACAATGCCTTGAATCCTAAGAAAAAAGAAAAAAATAGAAAGAAGAAGAAGAGAAGATTGTTTATATAGACCTTCTATTTCTAGAAAAGTAAACTTCCAATTCTAACAAGTGCTTCCTTTTCTTTGTAGATATCTTCTCCAAGCAATAAAATCAAAGCATCTTTGATTTTTCAACTTTCCATAGATGAGAATATCTTTCAAAATAAGTCTATCCCAAGTAGAATTCCAGAAGTGCCCTTGAGAAGTTGGAGGAGAGAGAGGGTAAGGGTGATGACTAGGATTCCTTCAAGAATAAATAAATACCCATTCTGTCCTTCAGAAAACTTGGAGCATGGGGTGCTTATATAGGCCTAACCATTGTGTTCCTTGCGAAAAATCACCCAAAATAGACCCAAATTTCGTCCAATTTGGAGTTCGGGAGCCCAAGATATCTCAAGTTGAAGTTGGACTGTCCAGAGCCCTCCAAATGGAATCTTTCGGGTACAGGAAATATAACTTCTGATTATTGCATTAAGGCCCCTAGAATCCGAACTTCTGCTTCACTTTGTCCCCTGCCGACTGTCAATAATTACAAATAAACCCTTACAAACCATTTTCGCGCGTCGTTATGAAAACGGCCGTAACTTCTTCGTTTCAACTCGGAATCAAGTGTCGTTTGAACCGTTGCGAAGCTGACTCGATGGACTACGCATCCAAGTCATTAACACCTCTAAAAAGCTTAAAAACATTTTCTTAACATCATCTCCTCCATTTTCACAAGAATTCACCTAAAACCTGAAAAGCACAAGAAAGCACCGAGTAACTCTATCCAATGTGGTAAAATGTATGCTTTATGCCCTAAGATTTCACACATAAATGTGCTCATCAGAAGGCTTAGACACCTCTCCCTTATCCCTGAGAGCTAAGGGAGCTCCAAGCTACAAGCTAGAGCTGAAGCTCTCTGAAATCTCGAAAGAGACTGCCGGCGGACGGACAATCGGATCCATCTATCTTGGTATCGCCCGTCAGTCCGCCCAGTATAAACCCTATGTGTTGGCCTGAGTGGACGAAGGCACGAATTCACTCTGTTTGCCTCTGCCCGAAGCCTATTGCTCTCGGGTCTGTCTCAGGAAATCGAATGGATGCAGGGACGGACCCAAGAAGCACATCCACCTGTGGATCTGATCCCTTTTAAGTGTGTCTCAAGTGTCGAACGGATGCACCACCAAACTCAAGTAAGAACTTTCGCTCATGGGTCCGCTCGCTCTGTTTTCACCTTTTGGCCTGAACGGAGTCAGGGACAGACTCACCTCTGCTGAGACCGCCCGTGAGGCCACTCGTGCTATCTTGGTTGAAATATGATTTTAACCTTAGGGGCCTAGCATGGAACTCTTCTATGCATGCTTTAATGATTTTTTTGTACTCCCAGGCTACCCAACTCGATGGATAGCAGGAAGCCCAGTGAGATTCATGTCAACCACACGTGGCGGCGCCCGTGTTAGGTGAGTGGGTTCTGGGTGACTTTGTTGGGTTTGATTATTATATAATTGTCCATATTAAGCATGCTATGGTATATTTATAAGCATGGTGCACATTGCATTTTATCCATATTGTGAACTGTTTAGAATGTGATAATATGCCCACCATTGTATCGGGCTACGGTGCCGGGTGTGTCGATACCAGAATCCCAATTTATTTAAATTATGAAAACTGTTGTATGTCATCCTGAACTGTATGTGCCGTGCCATGCTGGTACCCGGGTACTAGATGGAATGAGACGTTGATGCACCCAAAATACCTCTCGGGATGATAGGACCTGCATATAGTATATATGCGGCTAGGATGCTTGTTCCCTTATGCTACGACCCTTGCCAACAGGGGTTTATGTGTTGGATAGTCTGAGCACCTGTGGTCTGTGGAGGTGGGAGAGGCCAGGACAAGGGTAATGATGGCTATCGGGGTCTATTACTGGGTGGTCATGATGGCTTCTACCGACGTAGGTCCCCCCGTGATAATTGAGGTCTCACTGGGGCGATAGGATAAGTGACCCTCAATGTTTCCTGAGTTATCACAGTAGCATATACTTGACCGATAGAATTGTGTGTTAGGTGAATGATTGATATTGATTGTATGGTGTATGTGCATTCCCCTTTGCTCCCTCACTAGCTAGTGTAGCTAACCCCGTTACGCAACCCCTTTTTAGTTGATTCTGCAGGAGATACTACTTGGATGAGCACCGTTGGATGCGAATAAAGTGGAGCCGGTGACGGTGACTTGGATGTAGATGTACACCCAAGAATGGTGCCCTTGGGGTAATTATTTATTATTTTCTATCTTCATTCCATACCCATGTATAAACTGTATGTTTATTTA